>NW_016805362.1:2010804-2031263 GCF_001698545.2 Rhinopithecus bieti
AATCTACTCATCTGATAAAGGGCTAATATCCAGAACCTACAAAGAACTCAAACAAATTTACAAGAGAAAAACAACCCCCTCAAAATGTGGGCAAATGATATGAACAGACACTTCTCAAAAGGAGACATTTATGCAGCCAACAGACACATGAAAAAATGCTCATCATCACTGGCTATCAGAGAAATGCAAATCAAAACCACAATGAGATACCACCTCACACCAGTTAGAATGGCAATCATTAAAAAGTCAGGCAACAACAGGTGCTGCAGAGGATGTGGAGAAATAGGAACACTTTGACACTCTTGGTGGGACTGTAAACTAGTTCAACCATTGTGGAAGACAGTGTGGCGATTCCTCAAGGATCTACAACTAGAAATACTATTTTACCCAGCCATCCCATTACTGGGTATACATCCAAAGGATTATAAATCATGCTGCTATAAAGACACATGCACACGTATGTTTGTTGCAGCACTATTCACAATAGCGAAGACTTGGAACCAACCCAAATGTCCATCAATGACAGACTGGATTAAGAAAATGTGGCACATATACACCATGGAATATTATGCAGCCATGAAAAGGATGAATTCATGTCCTTTGTAGGGATATGGATGCAGCTGGAAACCATCATTCTCAGCAAACAGTAGCAAGAACAGAAAACCAAACATTGCATGTTCTCACTCACAGGTGGGAATTGAACAATGAGAACACTTGGCCACAGGTTGGGGAACATCACACACTGGGGCCTGTTGTGGGGAGGGAGGATGGGGGAGGGATAGCATTAGGATATATACCTAATGTAAATGATGAGTTAATGGGTGCAGCACACCAACATGGCACATGTATATATATGTAACAAACCCGCACATTGTACACATGTACCCTAGAACTTAAGGTATAATAAAAAAATAAATAAATAAAATAAAATAAACAGCAACTAATAAGTCATTAGCAAAATAAAAATAGAGAAATCCCTTTAAAATGATGTATAACTTAACCATCTTGATTTAAGAATGTATTCCAATATCAAACAGCAAATTTCAACAATGCAAAAATCGCAATTACTTTTGCACTCACTTTAGTACATCGGCCAGTTTCTTGTCATTTCGAATGTGGCCCTGGACTCAGCAGCATCAGCATCACCTGGAAGCTTGTAAGAAATACAGATTCTCAGTCCCTCCCCTGCCCTCCAGCCACTGATTCAGAATCTGCATTTTAATGAGATTCCCCAGGGGATCTGTGTGCACATGAAATTTAGAGAAGCACAGATGTAATCTGTTCTTTATTTCCTTCCTTCTTTGGTGCTTCTTTTAAAGAAAGGGAAAACACCTCTCTCCCCACTGCTTTAAATACAGGTGGCAATTAGTCACATATACTTCACAGCAACAATATTACCCAGTAATATTACGCATTGTAGATTTGTGATGTTACCCTGAGCCTTCTTCAGTTGGTCATCATTCATCTGCTAAGTTCTCTATTCTCCCCTTGTAGGTAAGAGAAAAACTGTACTATCACTTTTTTTTCCCTCACCTGACAAGGGTGAGTCCATCCAAAGGAGTATCTCCCAGAGACGCTGTCTTTTTTTTTTTCCACTAATAAGATTAGCCACATTGTCTGCTGCTTTGGAGTCTTTTAAGAAATTCTCTCTCTCTCTCTCTCTCTCTCTCTCTCTCTCTCTCTCACCCACACACACACACACACACACACACACACATAGTTTTCTTTTTTCATTCCAACATAAATATTAGTCCCAACCTATTGATGTCCATATAGTACTTTGGAATTGTGACTCAAAAGAACTTGAAATATAAGAAAAACATTTTTGCTCTGGTTATTGGAATATCCTTTAAAAAACACGCTAATTGTAAACCCAAGACTATGGACTGCCCATCATGAGTTAAAGCTAGCCAGCAAATATATTTTATTCAGCCCCTATAGTGTTTCCTTAAAAAGTTTAAGTAAGAGTCAATACCTAAAAATTGAGAGATTTTACTTAAAAGCCAGATTACTGGCATCTCTTGAAAACTCAGAAGCTCTGGTGATGCTGGGTACACATTTCAGTGTGGCCTCATGGAGTATGAGGCAAGGGGCTGCTGATGCTTTAGAAGATTCATCACTCATTGTCATGGCTCACCTTACCTACCACTTTACCCATTTACATGACCTTGGGCCTTGTAAGCTAGACACAGCAAAGTAGATGGTACCAATGGGCAATATAATATGAACCTGACCTCTCTCCCTGCAGGCCCTAGTGCTGAAACGCATCTTGGAACTGCTCTGTTGAGTAGCATTTGGGGGACATCCACTCCCTCTCTCCCTGTACCCTCTCACTGTACACAGCCAGACACTGTGTATTGTGTGTTCTCCATTCCTGTTGTTCCCCTTCAGTCAATCTTGCATCAATAACCTTATTTTTACAGATGAAGAAACTGAAGTTTTCTGGATCTTCAGGAATAGTACATAAGACTACTGTCAGATAAGCCTGTCTTTGAATCTCAATGCTAGCATCTCCTAGCTCTGTGATCTCAGAGAGGCTTATAAACCATATGAGATACTATTTCCTTTAAAAGGAGGATGTTAAATGTACCTACCTCATGGAGTTGTTATAATAATTAAATAAGTTAATACATATAAGGTGCATACCATCAATAAGTACTCAATAAATATAGCTATTGTTATAGCTCAGAGAAATTAAATGGCTTGTCCAAGGCCATGCAATTATTAAATGAGGGAGCTGATATTTAAACTCTAAACTGCCCATACGCTTTAACTTATGCTCTTTCTACTAAGCTTTTAACTTTTACACTGCTTTTAACCCTATATTATTAGAAAATAGAAGGCTTTACTCCAACTGGAAAAAAATACTTACAAGGCACCTAGTATGTGCAAGGCCTTATGGATATAGATGAACCTTTAAAAATTATTTAAAATCTTACTAATAAGTTAGTATCTTATCCTTATATTACATTTCTTTTACTTATTTTGGCTCTTGGTTTTCTATCTTAAGTTGAAAACAAATAATTGATTTTATATCTTTCTTCTTTTCAAATATAAATATAAAACTATAAATTTCCCTCTAAATATTGCTTTAACTTTCTACTAAAAATTTTGATATGATGTGCTTTTATTTTCATTCATTTTAAAGTGTTTCTATTTTCTTATTATTTCTTCTGTGACTCATGGGTTATGTAGAGGTGTGTTTCTAAATTTGCAAATATTTGAAAAATGTTTAGATATGTTTTGTTAGTAATTTCTAAGTTAATTATATTTTGGTCAGAGAACATACTCTATGATTTTGATTCTTTTAGATTTATTAAGACTTCTTTTATGGCCCAGCATATAGTCTATCTTGGCAAATGTCCCATGTGCACTTGAAAATGATGTGTATTATGCTATTGTTGGGTTGAGTGCTTTATAAATGTCAATTGAATCAGTTGATTGACCGTGTTACATGTTATTCAAATGTCCTTTATCCAATATTCACACCTAATTTTGTTTTTAGTCAATTTGTTCTATAAATTATTGAAAGAGGAGTGTTAAAATCTCCAGTTATAGTTGTGGCTCTATTTCTCCATTCAGTTCTATCACCTTTGCTTAATATGTTTTAAACCTTTTGTTAGGTGCATATATATTTAAGATTGACATGTCTTTCTAGTGAATTAACTCTTTCATCATTGGTCTATTTAACATGACCACTTTGGTTTTCTTATGATTAATATTTACATATATATTTTACATATCTTATTAACCTATCTGCCTTTATATCCAAAGTGAATTTCTTGAAGACAGCATATAGTTGAGTTTTATATTTGTATCCACTCCGACAATCTCTGCCTTTTAACTGGAATATTTAGGCCATTTACATTTAATGTAATTTTTGACATGGTTGGGTTTAAATATACCATCTTGTTTTTCTTTTTTGTCCTTTTTTCTACCCACTTTTGGACTGAGTATTTTTAGTATTTCATTTTACCTCCTCTATTAGCTTATTATCTTTGTCTCTTTTCTAAGGTAATTGCTCTAAGATTATAATATATGTCTTTAACTAATAACCCAACATTACACTACTTCAGGTATAACCTAAGAACTGTGTATTCTTATACCCCAATTCCATTATTGTTGTTTTATCATTTCTCCTATGTCATAAACCCACAATATATAATATATGTTTATACACAATATATAATATGTATCTATACACAAAGTAACTTAAAACGGGCCATATATTTAAATGCAAAAGCAAAAACCAAAACTTCTAAGGAAAAACAAGATAGAATAAAGAGTATGTTAGAAAAGACAATTTATTTTGACAAAACACAAAAAACACCATAAAGGACAAAAAAATGAAAAGCTGCACTTTATCAAAATTAAAAACCTCTATTTTTTAAAGGACACTGTTAAGAAAATGAAAAGTTAAATGACAAACTGGGAAAGAGTATTTGCAATACCTATTTATGAAATAGGACATGTAACCAAAATATATAGAGAACTCCTACCACTCAATAATAAGAAAAGAAATGACACAATTAAAAATTGGTAAAATACTGAACACAGCCACACACAGAAGAATGGCCAATAGACACATGAGAATACACTCAATATAACTGGTCATCAGGGAAGTACAAATTAACAACACAATGATATAGCAACACCAACTAGGAGAACTAAAATTTAAAAAGACAGTCAAGATAAAGTGTTGCTGAGGATGTGCAGCAACTTGAATTCTCATACATTGTTAGTGGGAATGTGAAATGGTACAGTTTGCAAACTGTTTAGAAGTTTTTCCTTTTTGTAAGGCCAACCCTATACTTATCCTATGACCAACAATTCTACTCTATTTTCCAAAGAGAAACAAAACATACTTCAACAAAATCTTAATAAAATCATTCATAGTAGCTTCGTTTACAGTAGTCAAAACCTAGAAACTTCTTAATGTCCACAAACAAGTGAAGGAGAACTGTTTACATATTCATACAATGGAATACGCTCAACCATAAAAAGTAACAGCAATAAAATAACTGATGGTATACACAACAACCAAGATCGTCCTAATAGACATGTTGAGCAAAAGAAGTCACACATAAAAGAACATATGCCATTAATTACATTTATATGAAATTCTAGAACCAGCAAAACTTATGATGGTGATAGAAATTGGATCAGTGGTTAGCTGTGGGATACAGATTAATTCTGAAGGAGTGCAAGTGACTTTCTGAAGAGATAAAAATGTCCTATGTTGGAGTAGCAGTTAGACAACTGTATATATTTGTCAAGATTCATCAAACTGTACACTTAAAATCTGTGCATTTCATTGGTATAAATTACACTTCGATAAAGTTGATTTAATAAATTCCCCTCCCATTGGGACAGCCTAGAGCAAGAAAATAACTACCAAAGAAAAGACAGATGAAAATGGGTCATGCTATAAAAGGAGACAGCCGCAGCAGCCTCAGCCAGCCCCTTCCAGCAAGCAGCTAGCATCCTGTAGGGCATATTACAGGGCAACATCTTTCAAAGAAATAAAGTGACTGAAGACTCATGGTGTTACAGGATATACTTTGAGCAACAGAGCAAGTGCAAAGGCAACATCCTAACCCTCAGTCACAAGGGCCCTGAAAAACAAAGTGGACATTTCACAGGGCCAGTGTGGATGGCTGATGATGGATTAGGGGCATACAGGTGTCTCCATTGTTCTGGGGAAAAAGAAGAGTCCAGCAAGACCAAACTATTCCTTTAGCTACAAAAATTGAGAATTTTGTTGTTGTTGTTGTTGTTGTTGTCGTTGTTGTTGTTGGTGGTGGTGGTGTGTGACATGTGTGTGAATGTGTGCATGTGCATTTTAACCTACTTCTTAGGATGGAAAATCTGGAGTCAGAAATTAGAATCACACAGAACCTTCATAGCTGGTTAACCTGCATCTATTTTTCCTTCAAGAGTTCAGGTTTAGATATTCTCCTGGTGTCTCTATGATGTCTTTAGTCAAAAGCAAACATGTAGATACAGCATTTGGGTGGACCCTATGAGGCTTATTAAATCAAAATTCTGAAAGTCAGAATTGCTAAAATCAAATTAACTGCTACAAATATTATCTTTGTAAGGTTTCTTTCTGGGTGGAATACAAAATATTAAGCAAAATTCTGGGATCTTTTCTGTTTCTTCTGTGGTTTCAAACTACAGTTATATCTATGAACCACATTAGCTGAGTATCAGACCTTGTGAAAATACAGGTATTACCCCCATGTACAGGGAAAAGCTTTGGCAAGCTTTCTTAATGTGAATATGCTATAATGTTCTTCAATCACCCTTGAGAATTGAAAATACAACCTAGAGATGAAACCAGGATTTACCTTCCTCAGAAAGATCAAAGGAATCCAGCATTTGCAGCTGAAACTGCAAACAACTAATAGTCATCATACAATTCAATTTGACTGTAATTAATATTTATTAGTTTTAATGCTGTGTGACATTTCCTCAGGCTTGTTTTAATCCTTTCAGCAAACTTCCCTTTATTCTCCTCCATCAAACAATTTTCAAGTTCCTGCCCCAGCTTACATAAGAGAGAATGACACTTCAGTGGCCCACCCACTTGATTAAGAATAAACTCCAAGAACAAAATACATGCTGGCAAGAAACCATACATCCAAGTAAACATCCTGCCACACATGATATAACAAGCCTATAGGGGAGATAGGCTGGAGCTGAACTTGAAGACTCAAAAAGCGGATGGAAAAGTCAAGTAGGATCTTCCTGATTGGGGGACTAGGGAAGGAGTTAGCTAAGAAAAGGAGGAGCTAGGGCTGAGGGTGTTCACTAGCCATAGACAGTTGCTTGCTTGGCATAATTTGACAAGTCCCATCGAACACCAGTCACTCCCATTGTCCTTCCTGCTGCACAAAGATATCATTATTCATGTGCATCTTGTCTAGGCTAAGGACCCAGGATATTGGGAGGAAAATACACAGTCCATATTCATTTACTAGATCAAGATTAGCAACTGTTGTCATCCCTCAAAAAAAGGAGGAGGGAGAGGGTCAGGAAAAATAACTAATGGGCACTAGGCTTAATACCTGGGTGATGAAACAACCTGTACAACAACCCCCACGACACAAGTTCACCTATATAACAAACCTGCGCGTGTAGCCTGAACTTAAAATAAAAGTTTAAAATAAAAAAGGATAAAAGACTGCTTCAAAACAAAAAATAAACAAAAGTAAGTCTGGGTCAACGGTGGGTCAGTACTGATAATGGGAAGGGGAAGAAGTGTTTAAGCCCGGCTAAGAGGGTTATTGGTGTGAGAGTCCTAGACAGGGAAAGCCAGGCCATGCCCAGACTACACATCTCTATTATTCTTCCCCATGGTGGACTTATTTATATGAATGTCTTGCCACTGAGTTACAATCTCCTCTCCAACCCCAACCTCCAGGTCCTGTTTCAATTCAACTACGTAATGTCTGATGAACTGTTGGCAGCAGAAACAGTGCAACACGTGTATGCAAAGACTAGGAAACTAAGAACTTCCATTTCTGGCCATGACAGAGAAACTGGAAGCTGATGTATTTTCCAGCCATAAATTACTAGAAAACTAAAAACAATATATAAAACTGCTTTCAGGTATTGGACAACAGGTAGCATAAGACCATAGTCCCTGAGAGAAGATAAATAACAAGGTGAGCCCCACAAGTGCCCCAGATTTCTGCCTGGAGGCAACTTCCAGGCCTCAGTGCCCAGAGCGATGCCAAGGAGAACACAGCAGTCTCAGTGAATTGATGAGACAGAGATCATAGTTTAGAGAGACTGAGGCAGCTTTGTGAGGTAGAATACTGGAGAGGAAAAACTACACAAAGAAAAAGTTCCAGAAATCTGCATGGGTATCTCTATGGGTCTCTGGATGAAAACTGAGCTGTGTCTTTTCAGAGTAAAACTCCATCATACTGGTCAAAGAACTGCTACCTGTAAGCTGTGAGCTGAACAATTCCCAGAGCTCACGCAGGGTTGCAAGATAGTTTAGTTCCAATCAGAGTAGAGAGACCTGGTTAAAATCACAGAGTATTTAGTAGAGACTTCATGAGGGCCACGCCATTGTACTAGCCCTAAAGACTACTTTAGGACCACTCTAATAAAGCTTAAAAACAAACCTCAAAAGAAAATTGATGCTCAAATAACAACTTTCTGCCAGAGCAAAGTCTAACTCTCTTTAAAGGATGACAACAAAATCCAAATACTCAACAAAGTAAAATTTACAGTGTTCAGCACCCAGTTAAAAATTACTGTACAGGCCAAGAAACAAGAAATGATAGTCTATATAACCAGGAGAAAAATTAGGCTATAGAAACAGAAACTCAAAACCAAAATCCTTAGGTATATTTTGCCTCTTTTCAAATTCCTCTTCTCAATTAGCAATTGATTGTATCCCTGTCAAACTCTCTGAATATGAAGTCACTTATGTTTATTTCTCACTTAATGTGCTTAACAGCTAATTAACAAGATGTCTACAGAAAGTCCTTAGAGACCAGTAGACAGTCTCTGCCTTGGAAAAGCCAAAGGCTGGGCTTTCTTGGATGACAGGAGAAAAGCTTCTCACCCATGACACATGAAAATAACTAATACTTGATGAATTCCTTCCAGGGACTTCATGTGCCCATCTCCTTTTCAACCCATATGAACTTTCTGAAAGTGTCTCTCATCCTCACTTCCCCAACCCATACCTATAGTGATTTCAAAGTAAAAGAGAAAACCACATAGCAAATATTGACAAGCTCCCAGGAGAAAGCAGAAAAATACAAAATTGAGATTCTTACTTGGATGATGCCTTGGTTTTCTCTCATATGCTTGGGGAGTTATGCCAAATTATTTCTTTGGCTTTAATAAGCACATTAAAAAGTGACCCAACATTCTATAACAATGATTTTATAAATAGCTACCTAGCATAACCTGAAGAAAGTAGCAGTCACCACGTCCATAGAATATATTGCCCCAAGAACAGGTGGAAGGAGAAAATGTTTTCCATCAGAACTCTTAAACAGTAGCTTAGACTTTGCTTGGCTTCATAATAAATGTGATCAATGCAGATGTAACCCTTTATTTTAAATGTAAAATCCCTGCCCCCCCCCCCCCCCCCGCCAATACACACAAGGCTCTTTACATGGAGAGTTAGGTGCCAAAGCAACTCTAACCATAAGAAGGATGCTTGTTCATTCTCAGAATATGCTGAAGCTCACTGAATTGCAGAACTACACAGCAGCTCCCAATGTTATTATGCTGTATGTCCTGGAGTTTAAGTGGCTTCTGCAGTGCCTCTTACTCATGTCATTGTGTGGGTGGCAGTGTTCTGGCCAACAATGACCATGGGATTGAGCATCTTGTATAATCATCTTACTAGGTTCTCAGAGTTATCCAGAACTGACAGCACAGGGCTGCTTACAGATGCGAATTAGAAGTGCAACTCAAGTTACTTCCCTAGATAATGAGGGGAAGTATTTGTGATTTAACTTCTACCTACTATTGTTCCCTGTGGAGTTTTTGGAGGGAAGTAATTGCCTCATTGCTGCAAAGTGTTAACTTGGTTTGTGCCTTGTTGTTGCTGCCATGGTTTTTTCCTCCTCTGAACTCTGCATCAGTCTAAGGGTTATTTGTTCCCAATGGCTTGAGATTCTTTCAGGTATTCTATTAAGATGACTGCTTAATTTCCAAGAGTCAAATGTGAAACATAGAATCTCAGTAGTTAGTCTAACATTTTCCTCAATGTTTAAATTTCCTTGTCAACATACCCTATATGTGTTTCGTCTCTGCTGGAAAGTCTCCAGACAAGAAACTCACTACTCACTGGCAAGCCCATTTCTCCATTAAGAAAGTTCTTAAAACTGAACCAAAGTCTCTCTCCTACTCATTGGTTCTAACCCTTCCTCTGCCATGCAAGAAATAAGCCTACTGAGTTTTGCGTATGATAGCTCTTGATGTATTATACTCTGCTCAAACCCAGTGACCTGTCAAACCCCAAGTAGCCAATGACACCGCAATAGAATTCTGACTCTCTGGGTTTCTTTCTTTTTTTTTTTTTCTTTTTTTTTTTGAGTGCTGGAGTGCAGTGGCGCGATCTTGGCTCACTGCAAGCTCCACCTCCCAGGTTCACACCATTCTCCTGCCTCAGCCTCCCGAGTAGCTGGGACTACAGGCACCTGCCACCGCGCCTGGCTAATTTTTTGTCGTTTTAGTAGAGACGTTGTTTCACCGTGGTGTCCATCTCCTGACCTCGTGATCCATCTCTGATTAAAAGATACTTTCCTCCATTCTTCCTTCCTTCCTCTCATTTTTTTCTTTCCTTCCTCTCCCCTCCCTTTCTCTCTCCTCTCTCTTCCTATTACAAAACATATACAATTTAAAACCATTGTTCAGAAACCTGGGATTACAGGTGTGAGCCACCGTGCCCGGCCCTTTCCTCTTATTTTTATGGGAAAATACAAAGACCTCATTTTTCCCTCAGATCACATCAAAGTTAGGATAGATTTAAATGTACTTTTATTTATTTATATACAGATACTCGGATAAGTTGCACAGTCACATCCCTACATTTTCTAAAACGACATAATGGGCATCAATAACAGGGTAAAATTGTGGCTCTGAGCCATCAGACAGAAACTGACATTGTAGCCCAGCTGTGTGTACACAAACACTCGGGCTGATGAAGGAAGGCCATGGAATTCAAACCAGCACATCTTGCTGCTTTGCATTCAGCCTGCATCATCCGGGACAGAAAAACAGCGTGCTAATGAGAGAGAAAGTTGAATAACATAGAGTTCCTCTTTACAGGTTCCTAACATTAGCTGGACAAACTGAGTGTTAGAGCTGGCCCGAGGGCTGACGGTGAGCAAGGGAACCGTCCAGGAGCAAATGAAACTGTCATGAAGGAAATGCCAGGCTCAGATAGGCAGTTAGACCCCACTCAGGAGGGAGGAAACCAGTGAGAAGGGAGGAAGTGGGCCCCACCTCTGTTTCAGGACTTGGACTCACGGTTACTGTCCCTTGCTAAGAGCAATGTCCATTCTGTTCAGTCGCGTGGGATGCAAACTCTAACCAAACCTTGATGAAGAGGAAAAGAGAATGCATCGGCTCAAGTACCTGAAAAGCCCAGGGCAGGGCTGGTTTTGTGCATGGCTGGGTTCAGAACCCAGGTGATTTCAGGAGTTCACTCCCTCCATGTTTTGCCTCTGATTCCACTGCCTGGGATCCACCCAGAAGCACCTTCTGCAGTACGATGGCTGCAGCTGTCCAGGTTCACCATTCCTCCCTCACAGCAACTCTAGCCAAAACAGAGTTTCTCTTTTTCAATGGTTCCCATTGAAACCACTGAACTGAGTCTCAATAGCTCTGATTGGTCAGCTGTGGGCCACATGTTCATCCCTTAACCAATCACTATGGTCAGAGAGATGTGTTCTTCTCATTGACCAGGCGAGGTCACATGCTCATCTCTGAAGCTGAGGTGGGGTCAGTCCTACATTGATCACTTGAAGGGTCATTGATCAGGGGAAGACTGAATCATTCTCAAAGAACAGTTGAATTCTATCAAGGGGCCAGGAGTGTAGGACAGCAAACAAAAACAGGTAATCACCTCAGGTTAAAAAATTGAATGAAGGGAGGGGTCACGGTTTACAGATGGCAAAGAACTCCTAGATACAATGCTAAACAGTGGCTTCAGTAGTCATCGTCCCATATGTATTCACGCAGGCTAACAGATTCTGTAATGGATCAGGGCTCTGCTCTTACCAGCCATCATTCTGACCATGCCCATTGTTGAGGACTATGGCTCCCAAGTTGGTCTTGCCATGAGATTTTAAAAGCATGAAGTTATCAAGGACGATTAGAATGAATTTGTCTTCATCATCAGCCAGTCAGATGTTTTGAGAACTAATAATGCTTAAAATCTATAGTGATCGCCTTTAATTATTCTTTCAGCCTGCAAGTTTTTGTGTTTTCTTTCCTGACTTTTAATAATGAAACCGGCTGACTTTTAATAGTGAAACCACTGTTCTGACTCATTATTTATATCAGGTGTGCTTTCAATGTGAACTTATAAAGTGGTAGACATTTCTTGGTTATTTTATGTTTTGTTAAAAGTATCAGGGGTCATTATGTGTAAGTTTGTTAATTATGTTGATACTTCTCCCAAGTGTTCTATTACTCTCAATGTCAGACAACTGGGAGAAGTTGTTCTGAAAGTCACAGAGAGCAGATAAGAGCCTTTTAACTGATGTATTCATTTCTTTAGTGAACTGGCAGTGTCTTCTCTCTGGTATCTCTGTTAGTCATTCCTACTGACTCATAGCAATTCCCTCTCTGAGCAGAAGTTCCCATGAGAGAAGACCCCACCAGATGGTGATGTCAACTGATGGAAGAATTTTGGATGATGTTTACAAAGTAAGGAGATCTTATGACTCTCACCAGCAGGCTGGTGTCAAGTGGAGGAGGCCAGGCCTGGCTGTTGGCCATAGGCTTGGCTGCAATTGGCAGGGTGCCATTTTAACCTCCACGCCCTGATCATGACTACCTACTCTACTCCTAACCAAGCTATTTATACCACAAATGCCTGGCTACAGATAGGGGAGCATACGTGAATGAGGGAAAAAGAAAGAGAATGGGAAGCATTTCCCCATTTGTGCCATTACAACTGGTCAGGTCCCCAAGCATTCACTTGTTGTCTTCTATGAGTCTGACAGCCACTCTGTGAGTTAGGTAGAGCAGGTATTGCTGCCATTTTACAGATGAGGCTTGTCCAGGATCACACAGCCATCTTGGATCCACTACCCAGTAGAGCTTGTGGAATCCTTCTCAAAGGGATTGACAGGATTGAAAGTCTGCCCTGTGGATACTGATCAGTCAAGACTTTTTGCATGTTCAGGACAGCTACTGTTCTTTCCTCCTACTATTTCAAATAGCTCAGTCTCAAACTCTAAGCTGATCTGAAGCCCTTGCCCCTTCTCTCTCCTAAAGAGTCAAAGATATGGTAGCCAGGGAGCCCTTGAACATGCTCCTCCCAACAGCAGCCTGGAGTTCATGCAAGGGAAAGGCTTTGTGAAGACATCAGCCACCCTCTAGCAGACTATTTTATAAGTCAGATAAGCCAACTTTTTTGTTTCAATGTCTTCCCTTTTTTCTTCTCTTGTTTATTTTTCCAGTTAGTCACTCTCTTGGAGGTAAACTGCATTCCCTACGGTGGCCACCAGTGTCCCAAAGGAAGAAGAGTTTGTGAACTGTGCTAATAATGCTACAGCATACCTAACCTGAACCCTGCCCTATGTGCTCTTTGCCACATGACTCAGGTCATTGGTCGGTCTTCTGTGAGCCCCAGATCTTTCTCTTTTAAGTGTTAAGTCACTGTATTATCAGTCCAATTTCTAATCATGGCTTTTACCCATTGTTAGTCAAAAGTAGAGAAGAGTATAAGGCCTTATGAGAGACCCCTGTCCATGGTATTTAGAGAAGTATAGAACTTCAGAAGTCATCCAGTTCAAAGCTTTATGGTGGGTAATCACTAACAATTTCCTTCTCCAAGATTAGTCAGTAAGTAATAGTGAAAATAAGAGCCACTTTCTCAGGTACTTGTCAGGGACCAAGCACTTTTTCTAGATATTTTAAATGAATTGATTCATTTCATTTTCATAGTAACTTCCTCATTATCACAATGTTACAGATGAACAAACTGAGGGTAAGAGAATCTAGGTAACTCACCCAAGGCCACATAGTACAGCTGGGATATAAATCTGTGGGTGCGAACCTGTGTTTGAGCTATGATTTGAATAATTCTAGAGCTATGACTCTCACCTACTCAGCTATACTTTTTCAACCAAAAGAAGAGATGAAGCTTATGTATTGTGTGTGTGTGTGTGTGTGTCTAAAAGCATGTATAATAGGCCCTCCCTGTCTCCTTGCCCAGCTGAGGACCTGGGGGAGGGAGAGACCCAGAGCACAGGACAGCAAAACCTCTCATTCTTTTTTATTCTTTTTCAGCAGCAAAGATAGAACCTGAATTAATATCTCAATAAATGATCCTGCCCTTCATGGACCAGCCAGTGAGCATTCAGCACTACTGACCCATCTTTTAGCTGGTGTGGGGGACAAGGAGACATGAGAGTGAAGATAATTGTAAAAATGTCAAAGGTCTTTCTTTCTAACTGAAATGACAAAACTTGAGAGGTTCCTCCCTCCAGTCTCAGGATAATGAGATAGCATTTGCACACTTAATGAGATTTTTCTCTCTCCTGAATGCTATTGCGTTCCACAAAAGAGCTCTGCTCTCAGTGTAGGGGAGGCTGATGAAGTTCTACTATAGCCAAACAGGCAGCCTGATAGGACGACAGAGAGAGACAACAGAGCGACAGACACACAGAGAGGCAGAGAGGTGCCGGTAGAAGAATGAGCAGAGAAGTCAGAAACACACTGTGACATATAGAGACAGAGAAGAGACACCCCAAGAATATAGAGACCAAGACAAAAACATGAAAGAGAACACAGTCAGAGTTAGAACGCACCAGTGCCCAGCTGTACATTAAATATGCTGTCTATCATTCCCCAAACTTAACTCATTTCAAATTAAAGTAATAACTATGCTACTTAGGTCCCTTGGGAAAAACAAATTAATTGAGTGGGCTATCATATCGCAAACCTGCTTCCAGGTATCTGGTCACTCAAAGAAGTAATATATTTATTATCTCTTGCCCACCCTCCATCCCCAAACACCCCTCTGCATGCATTTGGTCTCTCATAACCTGTCTGGTGTTGGTTTAAAAGCTGCCATGGCCTCTTTTTTTTCTGGCTATTCTGGTAAATGCCTCTTAGTTTGCTGGTGTGTTTTAATCAATGGGCCTACAGCTCCAAGTATGCAACTGACAGCTTCTTGAAAGATCTTTGTAAGTCACATAGGAATAAATAATATCATATGAGAATGGATTGGGATGTCTGCTTTATAAATGAGTATGATAGCCAATACTTAGGTTAAAAAAGCTGAAGACAGTTTTTGTTGAGTTTGTTGGTTTGCTTTGTTTACTGGAAATAATGTCATTCAGGGTATCTGGGTTTGGTTGATTTGCTGTTGTTTTTGCTTCTCTCCCCACAGCCCAAATGAAATAGCTTTGAACTTCCTGAAACACTTTTAGAAGAACAAGCCTTCTGTATCCTATAAGAAGGAAAAGACAGTAGAATTTGTTTCCAGATTTTATCTAACATAAGAAGGCCCTCAGGGAACTGTGGCATAATTAGAATGATACAGCCCCAGGTTTCAAGAGTTCTCTCTTTTAGCCATCACCTTGGGTAAGGAACCTAAACTTGGTGAGCCAACCTTATAGGGATAATGGCAACAACAAAATAACATGATGTACTCATTCATTAATGCAGTAATATTAGTATGTTGAGGACCCCCTCTAGGGACAGGGCTATGAAAGACAGAGGGGATCCCTGCTCCCATGAAGCCTGCAATCTAGAGAGGGCAGAAAGGAAAAAACATATATGTATTAGTAAAGTAGTACTGCTGTAACAAAGTGCCAAAAGCTAAGTGGCTTAAACAACAGAAAAGCACTGTCTTACAATTCTGGAGCTGGAAGCTCAAGATCAAGGTGTCAGCAGGGTTGGTTTCTTCTGAGGGCTGTGAGGAGAATGAATCTGTCCCAGGCCTCACACTTTGGCTTGTAGATGGCTGTCTTCACATTGCCATCCTTCTGTGCAGATCTGTGTCTAAACCTCCTCTTCTGAATAATGATGCCAGTCATGCTGGGTGAGGGCCTGCCCTAAGGACCTCATGTTCACTTGATTATCTCTCTAAAGGCCTTATCTCCAATAAGGTCACATTCTGAGGTACTGAAGGTTAGGACTTCAACATACAAATTTTGGGGACAGGGACAATTCTACCCATAAGAATATATGAAAAATATAACTGTGACATGAAGGAACTTAGGAAAATATGATAAAAACTAATTGTGTGTGTTGGGGAGGGGGTGCCGTCACAGTGAGGGCAGCACTCAGGAGGTGGCATCGAGGCTGAGGCCTGAAGGAGGAGAAAGAACTAGGTGAGGGAGAGCTATCCAGGCAGAGGCACACGAGCACGGTCAGAAACCGCTCAGCTGGTTTTGAAACCGTCCCCCAAAACACTTTATAAAATTGATTAAAGGAAAAAAGTAAAATTCAACTAGGCTAGCAACACAGTCAGCAGAAATCACTAAGCCAGCTTGCCCTTTGGCCCATTTCCTTGTAGCAGGTCGCTGCTCCCAACCCCAGGATAAGGTAGCCCTCATCACAAGGCTCTTTGGTCTATGGATAAAATCTAAGCATTTCTCCTTTAGATTCTGCAAACTAACAAAACTATCCATCCCTCTGCCCTGAAGGACCCACTAAACAGCTGACTCATGGAAGATACAGTTTCCACATCCTGATAATTTCACTCATTTACCGGACCAGTCGATGACCCCGTATTTTCCAGCCCCTCATCCTCCACAATCCCCTTAAAATCTCTTGCCCAGAACTCCTCAGCAAACAGACTTGAGGCTGTGAATTCTTCCTGTTTTCTTGTTCAGCGGCCTTGCAATTATTAAACTCTTTCTCTGCTGCAAATCCTGCTGTCTGAGTATTGGCCTGTTGCTGCACAGTGGGCTGAAGAACCTGGCAGTTTTGCAACAGTTTGATGTGCAAAAGAGAGAGAGCCCAGATGAAAATATACAGTGATGTGGATGAATCTTAAATGAGAAAAAAATCCAAACCCAAGGACACAACATCATGTATGACTGTATTTATATGACATCCTAGAAAAGGCAAAAATCAGACAGCAAAAAGCAGACCTAGGGCTGCCTGGGGCCAGGGATGAAGAGTAAAGGAGCAAAAGGCAGCTTTGAGGATGAGTGAAGTGCCTTCTGTCTTGGTAGTTACACAGTTATGTATTAGTCAGTGTTCTTTAGAGGGACAGAAGCTGAGGGGCAAGGAAAACCAGTCCAAGCCCCCAAACTGAAGAACTTGGGGTCTGATGTTCAAGGGCAGGAGGCACCCAGCATGGGAGAAAGATGCAGGCTGGGAGGCTAGGCCAGTCTCGCCTTTTCATGTTCTTCTGCCTGCTTTACCTTCGCTGGCAGCTGTTTAGATGGTGCCCACCCAGACTGAGGGTGGGTCTGCCTTTCCCAGCCCACTGAGTCAAACGTTAATCTCCTTTGGCAACACCCTCAGACACACCCAGGATCAATACTTTACATCCTTCGATCCTATCAAGTTAACACTCAGTATTAACCATCACATATGTCATCCTAGAAAAGGCAAAAATCAGACAGCAGAAAACAGATTTAGGGCTGCCTGGGTCCAGGGATGGAGAGCAAAGGGGCAAAAGGCAGCTTTTAGGATGATGGAACTGCCTTCTGTCTTGGTGGTTACATAGTTATGTACAAGCATCACAATTCAAACACCATACACTTAAAATAAGTGAATATTGTTTTCTGAAAACAGCACCTTAATAAAAAAAGGAACACACACATACACACTTGGGCTGCAGTGGAAAGTGGATTTGGGGGAAGTGAATGTGGCACTGATGGGTGGGAGGCATCCCAGCAGCTCAGGTGAGCAGGGGTGACAACAGGGGTGGACTACGGTAGCCACAGTGAGCTGGGGGAGTGGTTAGTTGTTGAGTCTACTTTAAAGATAGGAGCCAGAGGGGTTGCTGATGCATTAGAAACAGAGAATCAAGGAAAGGACCAATCAAGGCAGGTCCCTAGGGTTGAGGTTTAAGCAGATGAGTTGATAGTGGTCCCAGAATGCACAACACACTGAAACACCAACCAAACAGAAAGAAATGTCGTCATTTCCCGAGATCCCTCTTTCCAGGATAGAGCACACCCCAAGAACAGCCTGGAAAAACTGTCTCTTCTGCACTGTGTCCAGCAGGCCGAACAGAGGGCAGAAGCTCCCACACAAGGTGAGCCTGAGATCCGCGTAGGTGAGTGCTCTTTACAGAGTCCCAGTTCTGGTCCCCAGAGTCTAATTCAGTAGCTCTGGGGTGGTATCTGGGACTCGATAATCCCATGAATGAGGATACTGCAGCACCTATGCATAGGCAGCCTGAGAACTCACCTTTGATAACACAGCCTCTGAGAGAAAGGGAACAACACGCCTCTGCCGCCTGCCACACACAGCCCACAGTTGACCCTGGGTCAGACACAGGTTATGTCTTAACCTGTGTAGAGAAAAAACCTTAGACAAATTCAACTTAACAGACTTTAACCGAGCAAAGAATGATTTGCGAATCGGGTAGCCCCAGGAATCACAGCAGATGCACAGACACTCCAGTGCAGCCACGTGGTGGAAGAAGACTTACGGACAAAAATACGAAAGTGACGTCCAGCAAAGGGAAGTGGGGTACGGAAACAGCCAATTCGTTACAGCTCTTGGTGTTTGCCTTATTTGAACATGGTTTGAACAGTTGGCTGCCTGTGATTGGCCGAACTCTGTGATTGGCAAAAGAGCAGGTGATAGTCTGCTTACACATTCAGTTAGGTTACAGTTCACTATGCATGGAGAAACCTTCAGAACTTAAAATATGTAAGGAGGCAGCTTTAGGCTAAATGTAATTTAACAACTGAAGCCACTGAGTGGGGATGCTTTGGATCCTGATGCCACTTGGCAGTGGCCTAGTTTGCTGAGTCACTTCCCCCAACTAGCTGCTCAGGACACTGCTGAGGACACAGGCTCGCTCACCTATCCATCAAGAGATGGGCTCCCACCCAAGGGGGCCACCAGGGGGTGGTCCTGAGCTGAGGCTGCAGCCAAGCTCTCCCAGTCCAGCTTATATGTCAGGCTCCCAGAAAATCCCATTCTAGGCTGGGAGTGTGTGGAGGCTGGAAATGGGGTTGGGGAGTCCAGGCTGGCAGCATGGTCAGGAGAGTGAAGTGGACTCCTCAGGGTGCCCCAAGGCAGGATCTCAGCCTCTTCCTTGGGGGACTGCTGAGATGGCAGCTGTGCTGGGTTTGGGAGGGAGTGCCACCTCTGTGGGCACCAGCACAGAGCAGGGAGAGGAGGGAGCTGGCCACCAGCAGGCACACAGAGGAAACACATGCAGCAAGTGCCGGACTGCAGAAACTCTCATCATCCAGAGTCCCTAAGTCCTTCCATCCTCTCTGTTTCCTGAAATTCAGGGGTTCTGGGCAGAGGAAGCAGAAGCAAGCAGGCCTTCAGTTACCATCTCTGAGTGCCCTCCTGAACCTTCACCTATGGCAGCTGCCTCCCCCTCTTCCTAGAGCTGGCCTCGGGCTGGCCTCAGGCTTCTGCAGCATCCTAGAGCTTCCCTCTGCCCCCATGGACCCCACATTCACTGGCCACCTGTGCACTTTGATGTCCACCAGGCCCAGCACCTGTGCTCCCATCTGCTCCAACCGCCCTACAGAGTGGTGACCTCGAGGCTGGGAGACCCGCAGCTAGGGAGCTCAGCTGCAGCCTAGAAAGCTCTCAGCTGGCTCTCCTGACTCCCAGCTTAGATCTTCAGCTTGAGCTTCTGCTCTCCCAGCTCCCACTTCTCCCCAAATCTCCATCATCCCCCTTGTGACTTTCCAGGTTCAAACTTCCTATTTATATTCCCAGTTCCATTCTGCTTACACATGCCTGTCCTTAGAACACGTTTCTGGAACAATAATCTAGTAATGAGATTCCAATGGACTACAAAACATGAAGAAGGAGACACAAGGAAGGAACAAGGCTCTTTTCTGTTTCTTAATATTCATTTATTCAACAAATACTAATTGAACCTCCATTGTGTGCCAGGTTCCATTCTAATGCTGGAGACACAGACAACTCAAAACAGATGTCCCCCACTCAAGGGGCACATGGCACACAGGGAATAGATGCCTCATTACATCTGTTTAAGAAACAAAATAGCCACTGCAGAGATTCACAGCAGGATGAACACGTGTTTATCTCCACTCCTCTTGCATCCACTAAAATGACAGTAAAGTTGTATACCACCCATAAGGACAAAGGAAATTGGAGACGGTAGATGAGAGATTGATTTCAGCAATGTTTTAAAGATAAAAATGTAGATGGACAACAACTTCAGCCATCTTTCTCTGCTCTGACAAGGGCCTGCACAGGGAGCACGCAGCTTTGGGCTGAATTCCATCTGGAAAGGATTGGAAACTGACCGCCCCCGGCAGGAAGAACAACCAAATTCACTGCAGGCCACAACTGTGTGTGGTGTTAAATGTGCGGGCCATAAAAAAGGATGAGTTTGCGTCCTTTGTAGGGACATGGATGCAGCTGGAAACCATCATTCTTAGCAAACTATCACAAGAAGAGAAAACCAAACACCGCATGTTCTCACTCATAGGTGGGAACTGAACAATGAGATCACTTGGACTCGGGAAGGGGAACATCACACACTGGGGCCATCATGGGCAGGGGGAGGAGGGAAGGATTGCATTGGGGAGTTATACATGATATAATAAATG
>NW_016805362.1:2031489-2056218 GCF_001698545.2 Rhinopithecus bieti
GGGGGAGGAGGGAGGGATTGCATTGGGGAGTTATACATGATATAAATGATGAATTGATGGGTGCTGACGAGTTGATGGGTGCAGCACACCAACATGGCATAAGTATACATATGTAACAAACCTGCACGTTATGCACATGTACCCTAGTACTTAAAGTATAATTTAAAAAATAAATAAATAAATAAATAAAATAAATAAAATGTGCGGGCTATGCAGAGAAATTGCAGGATTCAAATCCTGGTTATCTGCTCACTGGCTGTGTGACATAGGTCAAGGTTCTAAACGTCTCTGTGCCTCTTCGTCCTCATCTGTACACCAGGGGCAGCAAAAGTGCCTTTCTCACAGTGCTGTTCTGAGTGTGCCTGAGAACCCACCACAAGCACTCAGTGCAGCCCCGGACACAGGGTGAGCACTCAGTAAGGGGCAGCTATCAGCATTGCTATTTCTCTCTCAGCTCAGAGGGTCTCCCAGAGCAGCCAGTCCTCACACCCTGTCCCCAGCATGGAAGAACAGGTGGAACCTAATGCCATCACCGCATAGAATCGTTGGGAAGTTGTATGGCATCCCTTTGTTTGAGTTAATAAAGCCCGTTCCCTCCTTTAGATTAAAAAAAGAAAGAAATGGAATGAACAGTGCTCTGCCTGGCTTCTCCTCCACATCTCTGAGGTGGGACACTTCCCCATAGACCCGCAAATCACTCAGTCTCATGCGACCATCGTGCCAGGCGGAGCATGAGGTGGCAGCAGTCCAGCCTCTGTATGTCACTGCAGAAAGTTGACTCCACAGAGGGGACTGACACCCACAAGGTCACATGCTGGTGACTGTTGGGGATGGGAATGCAAAGTCCTGTGGCCTCACCTGCTGTCTCTGTCCCTCCACGTTGCTTCCCATGTGAAACTGGCCACACTTCAAGGATACAGGCAGAACAAAGGGGGTTTTATAATACGTGAGCCTCAGGCCCTATTCTGTCCCAAACCACACCTGTGTCTCCCACTCCTACCCCTCCCTGCCCTTGTTACATGGCTCCTTGTAATGTGGCACCAGGCTCTCCAGAACTCCAGCGGCGGAAGGTGTCCCTCTCAGCATCAAAGGTTTTCCACCACGATGGAGCAGCTGGATTCTCAATGGCCAGCGGTGCAGGGAGAGCAGTCAGGCTTGTCCTGAGGAGCAGTGACAAGGCGGATGGCACCACCTTGTGAGGGAGGAGAGCAGCAGGATGCTCCAGTCACAGCCGCACACAGGTGGCCCCAGCCAGATGGCTTTTCCCAAGTGCAGATTTTCAGGCTGATCTGAACACCCAAGATTCCCAGCTTCTGTGCTGAGGAGTCCTGGCCTGCTCTTGAGCTGGTGAGACCCCAGCTCTCCTGAGAGCCTGCTTCCCAGCCGTTCTCTGGTTTAGGGCCCACAGTTGATCCCTCTGGGAGTCTGTTTGGCAACTCAGAGGATGCTCTGAGCACCTGGGGGAAGAAAGAACTTGCTGGCCTCACCCTTGGGACTCTCCAGGCCATCTGTGCTTTCTCTGCTCCTCCTGGAATCTGAGGGGTTCTGGTCCCCAGGAGCTCCAGCCCGTCCTCCTGACATTGACACAGGAGACAGCAAACCTACACCACAGATATACCACAATACAAGCTTCAGCAGAGCCAAAGAAGCAATGGCTCTGCTATTACATAGGCCTGGATGCTGTTGTCTTGCTCTCACAAGCTGTGTGACCTTGGGGAGGTGGCTTGCCTTCTCTGATTCCCATTTCATCTGTAAAGTGGTGGAAATTGGATGAATGACCCCAGAATATCCAGTGCTACTCAAAATCCTGGCACTGAGTTCTTAAGAAGAAGCCTGTGGACAAGGAAGGCCAAGGAGTGTAGAATTCATCTATCAAAGATTTTAAACAAAATGGTCAGCATGTGAGAGAGGCTCAAGACACCACTCTTCTGGGAAATGAATTCATGTAGAACAGCCCATGCCTCACAACAAAGTGACAGATCACCCTGACTAATCACAAGAACTAACATTTATTGAGCACTTACTGTGTACCAAGCCCTGTACTAAGCACTTTCTGTACACACCTTCTTCATTTAATCCTCACAAAAAACCCATCTTACACATGAGGACACTGAATCTTTGAAAGATTTATAATCTGCTCAAGGAAATATCTGAGCTGGATTTGAACCCAAGCATGGCTGAGTTGCTCTTGTCTGTTATGAGGGTGGAAAGTTACTCTATTTTGATGATATTCATCAGGTCAACCCCAAAAGGCAGTCCCTGCTTTGCCTTGGGGGTTCACCCTCAAGCTATCAGCAGTGAGTGTCACTTCAAGGATCATTCTTTTCTGTTTGTTTGTTTGTTTTTAGAGACAGGGTCCCTCTCTGTCACCTAGGCTCAAGTGTAGTGACATGATCATAGCTCACTGCAGCCTCAAGCTCCTGGCCTCAAGTGATCCTCACAGGTAGCTGGGATTACAGGTGTGCACTACCATGCTCAGCTATTTTTTTTTTAACTTTTTCATAGAGATGGTGTCTCACTCTGTTGTCCAGGCTGGTCTTGAACTCCTGGCCTCAAGCGATCCTCCTGCCTCCACCTCCTAAAGTGCTAGGATTACAAGTGTGAGCCACTGTGCTGGGAAGGGATCTTTCTAGAGCTCCAGGGTATAGATACAGGGCTGACTGGGAGTTCTAAAGAACTTGGAATGTTCTACAAAGTCTGCTTCAGGCAATGGCAAGTCCAAGTGAAACACGATTTATATGATCCAGGGAGAGCTACATAAGCTATCCACCTTTAGACAATTTCTAGTGTGTGTGAGTCTCTATGTGTGTACACACGTGTAAGCACATGCATGCAAGGAGGTATCTGACTCCTCTTTTTAAGGAAGGCTGGGTCCATCATTTCCTAAAACTCCCCTTTCACTGAAGCTTTCTCTGCATATGCACTGTCTTCACTGGCTCCTGGAATACAGGTATGAACACTTTTGTCTAATTGGTTTCCATGTGAATGAAAACATTCTGCAGTCCCTAAGAGGCTCACAAGTCTTTGGGTCTTTTCATGGGTATTTCTAATTTCACACTTTTCTCCAATAATTCAAGTATCCATCAGCTTAGCTCACCCTCTTCCTTGGATAACTGGAGGTTCTCCCTCCCCCTCTCCTGCTCCCCTTCTTTCAGGAGGCCTCCTAAGGAGTGAGCCCTGGCGTATGGGGGCTTCTCACCCCTTAGCACCCCTAAAGCTGCTTGTCCTGCCCTGGCTTTGGCTCAGATGGGCCTTTTTCTTCCAAATAGCTGGTGCCTGGAGCAACATCTGACTTAGGTTGAATACCCCTCAAACATATTAATTTTTCTAAAAATCAACATAGTGAATTTTGCTGTATTATTAATTCAACCTTCTTATAGGGGGAATCTGGCTCCCTAAGAGGATAAATTGTATCATTACCTACTTGTGGCAGCAGCAATTACAGAGATTATAATTCAATTATAATTCAATTAGTTTTAATACCTGATTACCATAACAGTGTTGCCAGTGAAATTCTCCTGCTTGTATCAGAATTGCTATTTACTCTTCAGAGATGCTATAGACTGTGTATTTATGTCCCCCCGCAAATTCAGATGTCAAAATCCTAACTTCCAATGTTATGGTGTTAAGAGGTGGGGGCCTTCGGGAGGTAATTAGGTCATAAGGGTAAGACTCTAATTAATGGGATCAGTGTTCTTATAAGAGGGACTCCAAAGAGTTCCCTTGCCCCTGCCACCATGTGAGGACATAGTAAAAAGACAGGGGTCTATGAACTCTGAAGCACACCCTTACCAGACACTAAATCTGTAGGTGCCTTGATTTTGGACTTCCCAGCCTCCAGAAGTGTAAGAAATAAGGTTTTGTTGTTTATAAGCCACCAGTCTATGATATTCTGTTGTAGCAGCCTGAACAGACTAAGACAAGAGAGTTTTAGTGCCAGATGCTTCCTTTATTCATGTCTCAGATACCCCAGGAGTTCTGCAATAATCACAACTATCATGGTCTGATATCTTATTATGTTGTCGCAAAGGTAATTGCTGTTTTGATCATTACTTTTAATGGCAAAACCACAATTACTTTTGCACCAACCTAATACATTCCTAATCACTAAACCATTGTATAAGGTCCTATAAGGTTGGTGTTATTTCTGTTTTGCAGATGCAGACACTGAGGCTCATGGGTGTGAAGCAGTTTGCTCAAGGTTAAGTGGCAGAGATGTTAGCAGGACTGCCTGGCCCTGTTCTAAGTGGTTCTCTCCTCTGTGCCATCCTTGAAGAGCACCCTGTATGTGGATGAAAGCAGGTGTTTAGCATCACATCACAGGACAGTGTATGATGTCCCCAGGGCATCTGCGACTGTGTTCTATGTCAGTCTGGGGATCTTTCCAGGGCAAAAAACGAAGAGACACCACATAGCAAGAAGAGACACCACCCATCACACAGCATATGTTGTGTTAAGATATTACTCTCATTGTCTGTCACTGGGAGCATTATTAATCCTGATCATTTACAGAATCCACTGGCAAGCAGTCATGGCAGTACCACTGCAAGCACTGGGATGAAAAGATGCCATCGAGGAATGAAAAGCGGTGCTGGGTGCGGTGGCTCATGCCCATAATCCCAGTACTTAGGGAGGCCGAGGTGGGCGGATCATGAGGTCAGGACATCGAGACCATCTTGGCTAACACGGTGAAACCCCATCTCTACTAAAAATACAAAAAATTAGCCAGGCGTGGTGGCGGGCGCCTGTAGTCCCAGATACTTGGGAGGCTAAGGCAGGAGAATGGTGTGAACCCGGGAGGCGGAGCTTGCAGTGAGCTGAGATCGCGCCACTGCAGTCCAGTCTGGGAGACAGAGTGAGACTCTGTCTCAAAAAAAAAAAGCTGGGCGGTGGGGGGCATGTTTCACAGTCAAACAGTTTCTTCATGGCAGGACTTTTCAGAGCCTTTAATATGCTATTTTACATTTGGATCTGTAAGAGGAGAATTTAGAATCTATTAATCACACCTGCATTGTATTGTATTTTCACAAAGCTGGACCAGCTCTATCAAATTCCCTTTTGATAAAGGCCATCTCTTCTTTTCCTCTGCCTTCACACACACAAAAACTGCTTCTAGATTTCTAGTTCTTCATGTCCTCTACTCCCAGACAGCAGCAATAGTGCAAATTACATTAAAGTATTTATCCTAATTGAGACTGAACTCCTTTGGTCTAGGATGGTTATAGCCAGGGGCTATCAAAGCCATCTTCTAATATATTAACGCTCTTCTTGACCAAAGCAGGTACCCATGTCCCTAAACACATGGTGTGCTGAGAAGAGATAGGACATGCCTATCAAAGTTCTAAAGGCAAAAACACAAACACACATGCAAGGGAAAAAATACTCCCCAAAGAAGCACACATCTTTAACACTCACGGTAAACTTTACACTGAAACTGGCTTTTTACTTTGTAAAACTTAGGAAAATGGTTTTGCTTTGTTGTTGCTACTGTTGTTGTTTTGCTTTTATTTGTTTTGAACTGGGCACAGAGAGCAAGATCCAAGCACTGTGTCAGGCTTCCCTCGAAATGCTACTGTAGCTGGATGTTTTGTGTGTGTGCCAGTTTGGAATCACTAAATGCTAAAGATTTGGGAAACATGCCAGTTTAGATTAACTACCTGCCAGGCATTCTCTGAAATTTCCACCTGGGGTTTGCATGATGGATGAACTAACCTTTGGAAAGTTCAGTTTTGAAGGTGGGAGTGGAATTTTGAAGCCCAGTGTCATCATTGCAATGCTCTGTACACCTCCTGGAAATACCTCTCCCACATCTGGAGAGCTGGGACTGATGAAATTAAAGCTCTTGTTTAGAAGATGTTTCAGTTGTGAGAAATAGAAAGCAGCTCTAGTTGGGGGAAAAATGCATGCATTGGCAGGCTCTGGGTGGCTCACAGTACTGAAGGAAGAGCTGAGCAACCATTTCAGGCAGGCAGGAAATGGGGCACTCCGGGGTATCTGGAAGTAGGGGCTTATGTTTTTCTTTTCTAAGAGGCTGTCATTAAGGTGGCTCAGCTCTGTTCCAGCTCCTAGGAGTGAGACTGAGATTGGGTCACCTAGGCTGGGGGTCTCCCTTTTGACTAGTAGGTTTGAGTAGGGAGGGAGAGAGGAAGTTTGCCAGTCATCATTTCTAGAACCCTAGTCCTGTCTGTGAGGAGTTTTTCTAAAGAAGGAAGAGCCTTCCCAAGTGGGGTCAACTCCAGATGTGAAGAGGAAGCAGATAACTGTGGATGTGACCCATTCGTTCTGAACTGGAAAGAAGGGACATATCTTAAGTGATAAGTAATGGGAGGTGAGAAAACAGTGAGTTTAAGGAAAAGAACAGTATCTTCAAAATGGTAAAGCTGAGGGGAATGTGCCAGAACCTTCAGGGAGATGGAGTATGCCCAGACAACAAGCACCACGGCTTAACCTAGAAAAGCTCTTTAGGAGAAGGGCAATTCAATAGAGCTAAACAGATTGACAAAAGAGCCAGCTCTTCTGCTCAAATTTTAATCCACTAAGAAGCCATGTGAGCCCTAAAGGAGACTGCAGACAGCCTGCTCTACATTTTTATGTGACTGAAGTGCCATTTTTGTGTTTTAATTGAACAAGTTTGGTGCTCTTACAGACGCTGTTTATTGTCAACCCAACAGCCATTCTTTAACCCTTCTCCCAAGCAGGTAGAATCTGCCTCCTGCAAAGAGACTGAAAATGCTGGATATTCACCCTTCCAAGTCTCCCTGACTTCTTGGGGTGGCCATCTAACATCATTCTAGCTAATGCAAGTAAAGGAAATCTTTCTCAGGGGTGCTGGGAAACTTCTTCCCTGATAGGGACCCACAAGTAGAGTTATCTTGTCACATGAATGGGCTCCTTTCTTTCTGCCTTTGAGCATGATGGGATGAGGATGTGATTCTTGGGAATGCTGCAGCCACCTTGTGATCATGAGGGAAGAATCACTGGCATAGTGAAGATGGTGGAGCAAGAGGCTGGGGGCTTTGAGACCACTAACCTCTTACTTTCTTATTATTTTTAATCTTAATAAACCCCTACTGATTAAGGATTAAGCTTCTTTCACTGGGGTGTATTGTTGGTTGCATTCTAATGTATCTCAGTGGAAACAGTTGCCCAAGGTAAAATCAAACAATCTCATATAAAATGAAGATTCTTGACTTCTCTTGGGGGAATATGTGTTTGGGGCGGCACGGTGGCTCACGCCTGTAATCCCAGCACGTTGGGAGGCCAAGGCAGGTGGATCACGAGGTCAGGAGATCAAGACCATCCTGGCTAATATGGTGAAACCCCGTCTCTACTAAAAAATACAAAAAATCAGCTGGGCATGTTGGCGGGCAACTGTAGTCCCAGCTACTCAGGAGGCTGAGGCAGGAGAATGGCATGAACCCAGGAGGCGGAGCTTGCAGTGAGCCAGGATTGTGCCACTGCACTCCAGCCTGGGCGACAGAGCAAGACTCCGTAAAAAAAAAAAAAAAAAAAAAATCAAAAGATCTGACAACACTGGGCCTGCCTTTCTATCCGGCAAATAACAACCTGCAGCTAAAGAGGGTCAGCACCACTTCCCTAGGGTGTGTGCTTTTAGTTCTCCACAGTCTCCACTATTCCTTAATGTCCCCACTTGCCTCATTCACTGTATTCTCTTCCTAGTACCTCAAGGTATCTGAGCTTGTGGCTGCCAATCTCTAATATGGACTCTGAGTAAGTTTACTCAATGAAGGAAGAAATTCAGGCAGCCCACAGCTCCCAGGGTGGGCTCAGACTCTTCACACTGTGTGTAACCTACTTTTAAGAGACTGAATTAGGAACCCCACATCCAAAAACAATCAGGGGTTGAGGAATAAATGTTCTCATTATGGCCATTTAATTGGTACACTGTGATGTTATATTTACCTCACATGAATAGAGCATGAAATTAAAACATAAGGATCTGTAAAAACGTCTGCCTTTTGTGAACTGGCTTACACTGTTCATTATGACTCCTGAGGATCCTACCATCAGCTTCATGTTATTACATCATTTGTAGTTTTGACGATATTTTAATCAAAGCTTTTACATGGCCAGTCTTAGGATTGTCTGTGTAATTATCAGCATTAATAATACTCTGTTGTTACTTTGCAGAGTATTTCCTGGCCATTTATCTTTAATTATTTATATTAAATTTACACTTTATGGTTCAGAATTTTAAGCCTTTATCAACTGAAGTACAACCCTTTTCCTTTCCTCCTGCTTTCTGTTACAGAAATCAGATAAAACTGAATCAAATAAGAATGTGGGCCACATCAGGATGGGTTTTTGTTTTTTTGTTTTTTTCTTAACAGTAGCAAAGGATTCCTTTCCTACATTTCTATTTGGGGCTTTATTTTTTGAAAATTATAGAGTTTTTAGTTAAATTATTGTTTAATTTTCTAATTTTAAATGAATTTTAGCTCAGAATTTAAAATTATGTCTTTTCAATGGCTATGATTTATCTCTTAAAATATCTCACATTCATCTTCAAAGTTGCTTGCCATTGTAACTGCTATACTTTTTAAAAAATCAATGGCTTGACTTTGGATGGAGGTCAGTTCAAGCCTCCCCTTCTCCCACTCCATCCATGGGATAATCACATGACTCTGTGCCAAAGCCGGTTTGGAAGGACCAGTGCTGGAGAGAGCTGCACTGGGGCTCATGGAGCATAGTCTGTGGTACATGCACTCCAAGGTTAAGCCCATGGAGCTTAACAGAAATGGCTGATCAAAGATATTCTGATGTTTCTAACTTGCACATGCAGCCCAGCACTGATCAGCTGACCATTTAGGCAGCCACTCAAGTCTTTCAAAATGCAGTCCATTATGCTAACTGCCCAAAAGTGACACTCTTGGCCAGGTGCAGTGGCTCACGCTTATAATCCCAGCACTTTGAGATGCCAAGGCGAGATCACTTGAGGCCAGGAGTTCGAGACCAGCCTGGCCAACATGGTGAAACCCCGTGCCTACTAAAAATACAAAAATTAGCCAGGCATGGAGGTAGGTGCCTGTAGTCTTAGCTATTTGGGAGGCTGAGGCACGAGAATAGCTTGAACCCAGAGGCAGAGGTTGCAGTGAGCCGAGATCATGCCACTGCACTCCAGGCTGGGTGACAGAGCGAGACTCCATCTCAAAAAAAAAAAAAAAAAAAGTAACACTCCGGATAACAAAGATGCATCACCTCATAGCACCCAGGCCCAGGAATCTGAAGAACCACATGGTACATCCGATCGGAACTGGATGAAGGGGATGTTCACTGCCTTGAAAAAACAAGCTGGCCAAGAAGCAGCGTGCTATATACTCAGACTGAAAAAGGTTCATATTGACTGTCTGACTGGCTGTATTCAACAATGCAAAGAGTTGAGCGAGAGACATGGCACATTCCTGATTCTGTTCTTGTACCCTCTACCAGAGTCCTATCATGCTGAAACATTGCCTGCTACATGGGAACAGGAACACACCACCACTTGGAGAATCCTTAGAGCAGAGCTCTGCAAAACTCAGACCTTAAAGGGGAAAAACTCTCAGCCGGAAGCTGCTTCTTACCTCCAACGGCCACTCAGCCACTCCCTTGAGATGAGCCCCAGCCATGCGGTTTCTGATCTGTGAGATCAGTCACACTACTTCTTGCAGAAGAGCTAAGTAAAGTCCCCATGCCCCAAAAATTCACTGTATGAGGCAGAGCTACAGAAGTGGCTCCACAAACAGACTGGAAGATGGGAAGGATACTGTGCCCATGAACCCTCAGGCAACTGCAGTGACCTCATCCCCCACACATGCACTCATGCATCTTCATGCTCATAGTGTTTGATGGAGGTCTGTGCATGAAGTTATTAATTTTATTTGCTTCCAGATTCAATGATTCAAAAGCCCTGGAAATGCTCAAGCTGTCACTCCAAGTTTCAAATCTATTTTAGAGACATGGGCTATGAGAAGCTGATGGCTCAGAAAGGTTCTGAGCCTTTGCTTCCAAGCTCACCACCTGGAATGACCTACAGACAAAGCTGGCTTTGGGTCTCTGCTGAGAAACCCGCTGCATCTCCAAATGATTTGTTGCACTGGGCGGCCAACACCAACTCTTCCAGGTGGGAGGTTTTATTATGTTTTACAACCATGAAAACATAGGAAGGTGGCTGTTACAGCAAACACTTTGGATAGAGGAATCGGCCAAGCTCCCCAAACCCCACCTTCGCAGCCTCTTCCACAGGTCTCTCAGAGATTGTTCCTGGTGTCCTTCGTTTGCAAATTCAAGGATGTTGGAAGTAGACATTTAAAGTAGCAGTGAAACATCAGTGAAACAGAAGCAGAAGTACGATGACTTTGAGAAACAACTGATGAAAAACACTACAGAAAACCATTTCTATTGTGTTATGATGTCAGGGTGGCAGATGTGCCCAGGGCTTAGCGTCCATCCTCCCAGGACACTGGTCATACGGGGCCTTCGGTGATCCCCTCCAGAGGCAAGCTGGGTGCGCTGTCAGCTGTGGGTCTCTCCTCTTTCTTCAGTGAGGCTGGGACTCGCAGACTAACATAGGGTTTATGGCAAGCTGTGTTGGCCAGAGGAGGATAGTGCTGTCTGTAGCAAATGTATGCAAAAATGAGGCCGATGACTCCGCCCACAAAGGAATCTAGGCAAGAAACAGCAGAGTGGGAAAAATGGGTTACTATTTGTTCAAATGTGGCCAGTTATATTTTCCAGAAAGCACTTCTCCTTCCTGCTCTAGGACCTGGTTTGCTTACAGGACCCCCTGAAAGACTAAAAGAAAGAGAAACCACGGTGGTGGCCTCTGCAAACTGCCATCATTTCTGGCACTTAAACATTAAAAAATGAGTACTTGATTCTTTCTTCCCTGTTTTTTGCTCTGTCGCCCAGGCTGGAGTACAGTGGTGCAATCTCGCCTCACTGTAGCATCCGCCTCCCCAGTTCAAGTGATTCTCCCGCCTTAGCCTCCCAAGTAGCTGGGATTTCAGGCACATGCCACCACTCTCAGCTAATTTATGCTTTTTAGTAGAGACAGGGTTTCACCATGTTGGCCAGGCTGGTCTCGAACTCCTGACCTCAAGTGATCTGCACATCTCAGCCTCCCAAAGCATTGGAATACAGGCGTGAACCTCCACACCAAGCCCTTCCCTGTATTTCTTTAACTCACACCTGAGCATTGCATAAACTCAAATTTGTATTCCTGATTTTTGAAATCAATTCTAAATTCTGGAAGAAAAATTCAAGCCATCCCTGTAGGATCTAAATATCTCGGGAGCTGTGCTTTTTTTTTTTTTTTTTTTTTTAAGTAAGTTCCCACCAGTGTTATATTGCTGGTGTGCTGCAGAAAATCCAGCAGGTGAAAGGGTCTCTGCCTCGTGGTAAGTGGTTTCCCAGGGATGAAATGAACCTTCTGTGTCACAGACAAAGTGAATAAAACATTTTAAGACATGCCTGTGTTGGCAAACTCAGCAGACCTCTGGCAGGAAGGGCTCAATTCTCTAACAGCTACAGATCTTACCAGCCGGGAGGCGAGAGGGGAGCAGGCGAGGCAGAGGGGTGCATCTGCAGGGAATACCAGCCCTCTGCCCCAGGGAAGCCCCTTGCCAAAGAGAACATTCAGGTAGTTCTCAATAGAGACCTCATAAAAGCAGCTCATACCAACAATGCTCGTTTAGTATCTGTGTGTGTGTTCACTTTAACTGTCTATGGGTTATTTTTGCTGAAAAGATTCTAGTCTAGTGGAAAACCTCCCCTAACCAAAAAAAAAAGGGAACTCTTTCAAGGTTGCTGTCAGGCTGAATTGCCATTCTCCGTTGGGGGGTCCTCCACTTTCACAGTTATTTTCTTGTTGAACCATACAGACTTCCCGTAGGCAGGCAGGATCAGCCCCATTTTCCCCAAAAGAATTGAGCTTGAACCCTGGAGTCCTGATCCTGTAGTTGCACTGGTCCGTGGTGCTGTGCACACACCCTGGCGGGTTCATTCCAGGCTCGATAATCACATGACTCTGAGGTCCCAGCCTTCAGGATGCAACAGGCCCATGGGCTGAAGGGTGTGTCCACCTGCATTCAGGTAGGGGCCAATGGTTTTCCTGAAGGATCAGTGTTCAGGGTGGTAAGTTTCCCAACGCTTCCCAGTAAGCAACACACTGTAGAGAGACTTCAGTTTAAGTCACAAACTAATGTGCCTCTGTCTCCTGTAGGTGACATTTTGAGTGGTTGTCAAAGAAATATGTCTTTCAAGAAAACAAGCTGCTCAATGCTTAGAAACGTGCATTGCACCTATCAGTCATTTTTTGTGATCCTGTTATTGGTATCCTGGTTCTGTCTAGATCTAACAGGATAATTTCTGAGGACAGGGACAATATTTTCATATTTCAGTATCTTTCATAGAACTGCTTCTACTTTCAGAGTTTCTATGAAGCTAATAGAAAAACATGAAAAGTTCTATAATGAACAGCTTTATCTTCTTTAAAACAAATTCAGTAATTTCATGCATGTAATTTTATTAATCCGCAATAGCAAAGCAGGAAAAGAAGTATAAATAAAAGAAAAGCTTTTTTATTTTAGACATGTCGGTGATGACAGCATAAGCTTTCAGTGCATGCAGACCCGGGGCCCAGGACACTGCTCTGGAACTGGACTTGGGACACAGCGGTGATGTTCTCTCAAGAGCAAACAGGCGCAGCCATTCTCCTGCTTGGCTGACTCCTTCCCACTGCTGTAAGAGAACAGCTAAGCCCCTGTGTCATTTAAGGCTACATCCCTGGCCCTGCCAACCATCCCAGCTATTTCCCCTTCACTCATCCTACCGAAGCCATGGTCTTCCCTTTAGTTCCTCAAATACATGTGCTGCTTCTCCTCTTGGGGCTCCACATGTGCTGTTCTGATCCCGGATTCCCAGGAATCCCTTCTCCTCATGCCTTCCCCTAATCAATTTCTATTCCTATTTCAGAGCTCAATATCATTTTTCCATTCATACTTCAGAGCTCAATACCGTTGTGCAACATAGCTTCATCTGACCTCCAGACTAGACCAAGTCTCCCAGTTGCACATGTTAATAGCCCCTCCCCACTCCCTGTGCAATTAGAGTGGCGAACAATGACAAATTGTGCGATTGTTTAATATTTAATGCTGGACTCAACTCTGTAAGGGTTGGCTGTTGATTCCTTCAACACCTTGGCCAACACCTCGCTCACAGCATAATTATGTTTGTTGAGGGAAATGGATACATAGTGACTCAGGGTTAGATTGGGTTGCTGTCCTGTGTGTTTTTGGGTGTGCTCCTTTCCCATTCTGGTCCTCTTGATGACCTCATCAGTAACATATTAGCATGGAACCACGAGTCCAAGGTGCCTAAGAGGCCTTGTTATATAAATGTTCCAGGAATTTGATCCTGAGTCAGCCTACTGAGGTCATACATTGAGATTATTTGGAGACTCTACCAAGGTGCATTAAGAAAATAGGTCATATCCCTTAGCACTTTGTGAGACCAAGGAGGGCAAATTGCCTAAGCTCAGGAGTTTGAGACCAGCCTGGGCAACACAGTGAAACCCTGTCTCTACTAAAAATACAAAAAAAAAAAAAAAAAAATTAGCTGGGCATGGTGGCATGCACCTTAATCTCAGTTACTCTGGAGACTGAGGCAGGAGAATTGTTTGAACCCAGGAGGCAGAGGTTGCAGTGAGCCAAGATCGCACCACTGCGCTCCAGCCCAGGTAACAGAGCAAGACTCCACCTCTTTTAAAAAAAAGAAAAAAAGAAAAGAAAAGAAAAGAAAAGAATGAAAGAAAAGAAAAGAAAAAAAGTAGGTCATATCCTCTCATTGGCTGAGATAAAATATCAGAAACAAAAGTCATTCTAACTGGTCAAAGGGAGAGACCAAATAATTGTCACTGCTTTCTCCCCGTACTAGTTCAAACGTCCACAACTGATGAACACAGTGTGACTGCGCAGTAGCTGTCTGGCAAAAAGGCAATGAATACATATTCGTGTCTGCTCAGACTTGGTGAGCAGCCATCAGAGTAGGGGGGATTGGAGGACAGCAGGGAAAACAAGAGGCATTACCAAGAATGAACAAGGAAAGAAGGCAGCAGATCCATTCCCAAGAGAAGAACTGTTTGGCCATTTGGAGGCTCCTGGGGCTGCGGTAAGGTAACCACCACTTATCCTCACCTCCGATCCAAGAATCTTCCATGCTGAGAAATCCTAAGGCTGACATTGCAGCCCCTACCAGGGCAAGTTGCTTTGCCTCTCTGAGTTTCCTTATCTCTCAAATGTGGATCTCAGTATCTGCCTCAGTAAGTTGTTATGATAATTTAATAATACATTACTTCTAATGATTATTTCATGGAGCATGCCAAAATAGGACATAAACATAGTATCCATCCTTGTTATCCTTTTCCCATTCCTCTCACATTCCACTCCAGAGCTGCTAGAGGCTTTCTCATCCTGCCCCATCCTTCTCCTCACACAGCAACTCAGCAGCTTACAGATCTCACCTCTCTGGCATGGCTACATTTTCATAACATTGTAAATAAACTTCTAAGGAACTTAAAAACACATTTGTCACCCAAGAAATGGTAAAGCCATATTATGTACCACAAATTCTGGAGCAGGGCCAGAGGGTGTAATTAACATGATTAAATGAAGTTGCTTAAATGAAGAATCTCTTCACTAGCTTATGACCACCAGCCTATAAAATGTGTCAGGCCTTTTTCTAGTTCAAGGTCTTAGAGTTGCACTATTGTTTTGTTTTTCCTCTAACCCCAGGAAACAGTCCCATGAGGTATTTTTATTAGCATCTAAAATGAGCCACAACATCTGCAGTTGAGCCATTGACTAAACGGACCAAAGAGTAAAACCTACAAATAATACCATTCAACATTCTATTTTCTGTAGCACAGCATTTCATTAGGTGGATCATTGACCAAAAGACATCAAACCATCCCAAGAATGTTTCCCAGACTTACTGACATAGCAGCATGCATGGAAATGACAATTCCTGCCAATTCTGTTTCCCATTTAATGGAATGAGTGAAAAGTGATATCACAGGTACTATGGGAGTTATCAGAAGTAACAAAGGCAATGAAAGGTCTATCCAAGTTGCTTCTCAGCAAAGTCATTTTGGGGCTGTGTTTATTACAAAGGTGGCGAACAAGATCCAAACAATAACTTACTTTATGAAGGAGCTTGTTATCAATTGCCTCAAGTGGGCTATTGCTATTTTGATAAATCACATTCGTATCCTCTTGATAGACAGGCAAGTGGGGGACAAGAAAGCCCTTATTGGGGGAAAAACACCGGGATTAACTTCGCCCCAAATCAACTGGACGTCTCAAAAGGGAAATAAATGTATCTCAGTGTTTTTGGAATACAAAATACTTCTGTCTCTTTACTTAGCACTGATGCCATTCATTCATACACATGCATTGCATATGTATCAGGGGTCAGGCATGATGGCCAAGCCTAGGGCACAGGCTGAACCAATGGGACATGTCCCTGCTGTCCCAGAGTTTCCAGCAAAGGGGCAAGACAGACACTAAACAATGACAGCCTTATCAGCAATTTGCAACTATGATAAGCACCATGAAGGAAACGTGTGAGGGTCTGTGAGCTTACCCAGCACACAGACCTGGGCTATTCTGGAGCAGAGGTTTTGCTGAGGACATGATCCTCAGGCTAAGACCTGAAGGATGAGCAAGAGTTAACCGGGAGAAGTTGAGGAGTAGAGGAAAGGAGGGCACTGGTGGTTTTCCAGGCAGAGAGAAGGGTATGTGTGAAGGTGCTGATGACAAAGGTAAATCTGAGAAACTGAAGGTAGACCCATCTTTTAAGAGAGGGGTAGTGTCTTTGTAAGAGTATAGGACACAGATTGACCAGTCATCTGGTGTGGGCTGGAGCAGAATGTTTTCCATGTCTCTTTGTGGCTCTGTGGAGCCCTCAGCATGGACCAGGGGCCCTGCTGTCTCTCTGGGCTGCCATCTATGCACTCTGTGGCCTCACACCTACCACCAGTGGGGTTTCTTGTTTCTGAATCTATCTCCCTGACTACATGTCATTATCTAGGACTCTGGGATGTTTCATTCCTATTTATTTCCCAGAACTCAGCAGACTTTTATTCAGTAAATGGGGAACTGACATGAGCTGAACAACATCTACAAGAGGCACTAAAGAATCAACATCACCAGCCACAAAGGGCCATGCATTGTATGGTTCTATTTATATGCAATGTGCAGAATAGGCAAACCCACAGAAATAAAAAGTAGATCAGTGGTTGCCAGGGCCTGGCACACAGAACACCAAAGAAAGCTGAGAAGAGACAGGTTCCCTTGAGTAAAACAAAGGAAGGATGCCAGTGAGACTTGGGAGCAATCAACATCCACCTTCCCTGGGAATTACGTCACGGGGAAACACCAGGAGGCAGGAAGAGGGCAGAAGTCCTGACTGAGAATGCGTCTCTCGAGGCTGAAAGCAGGCTATGCAGTGGACTTTGACGGGAGGGAGGGGTGAGCCAGGGGCTGAGGCTTCTCACGCTCTCCTGGGCATCAATACAGAGGCGGGTGGATTGAGATGGGCAGTCAAGACTCAGAGGTTCCCAGACAGAGGTAGGGTTTGGCAGCCAATGGTAAATGTGACTGTGGGCCCTGCCACACAGAGCAGCCGACCGTGGAGGGAAAATTAGGTGAGATCAATTCACTTGGGCTGAGGATATTAGAGGGAGAATCTCAGTGTTTTTGTTCTACCCAGGCTGGCAGGCTTTTGGCGGGAACAATCATATTGTTCCAAGGGATCTTTTTCAAGTCACTTCATTTAGAAAATCTACAGATTGCTTCTGACAGCACAAGGGAGGCCTGGTTAACAGTGTGTGTCTCTCAGCCGTGTGTGTGTGTGCGTGTGTGCGTATGTGTGTGTGTGTAAGAGGCAGAGGTAGACAGAGAGATGGAGACAGAGACAGAGGGGAGGGAAGGGGAAGGTGTTACTCAGTGTAAGGCTTACATGACATAGCTGGATTTCTACCCCTCCCTAACTCTGTTTATCTTTAAGAAGTGGGGCCCCTGTGGTAAAAAGTTCCCTTTGTAGCTGGACTACCTGAAACTGGTAAAACCAAGATAGCTGACAGAACAACTTCAAGAAGACCTCAGGCTTCATTATAATCTAATTTCCATGCTCAATGGCACTCTCACTAGCACCATGACAGTTGACAATTGCCATGACAACAATTGGAAGAAGCCATAAAAGGCAGGCAGCACTCTGGTTCCCAGGAGTTCACCATCCATTTCCAGAAAAAGAGTCGATTATTCCTCCCCTAGATTCTACTACCTGACCTCTTCGTTAGAGAAACCCTATATTTTAATCCCTTCACCCCTCACTAGCTGAGAAGTTCATCTGAGAGCTGTGTTCCCACTCCTCCCGCCCTCCTTCCCTCCCTCCCTCCCTCCCTCCCTCCCTTCCTTCCTTTCTTCCTTCCTTCCCTCCTTCCTTCCTTCCTTTCTTTTTTTGACGGAGTCTCACTCGGTCGCCCAGGCTGGAGTGCGGTGGCGCAATCTCGGCTCACTGCAAGCTCCATCTACCAGGTTCATGCCATTCTCCTGCCTCAGCCTCCCGAGTAGCTGGGACTACAGGTGCCCGCCACCATGCCTGGCTACTTTTTTTGTATTTTTTTTTAGTAGAGATGGGGTTTCACCGTATTAGCCCGGATGGTCTCAATCACCTGACCTCGTGTTCCGCCGGCCTCGGCCTCCCAAAGTGCTGGGATTCCAGGCATGAGCCACTGCGCCCAGCCCCCACTTCTCCATTCTTTGGCCATGGAATAAAACTTACTGTACTCGATGCTCACTTTTGATTTCATGTAATGGCTCTGTCACACTGAACAGGGAAGGATCCCATCCTTTGGGGCTACTGAGTTTATCAGTAACAAAAGGAAGGAGAACTCGAGAGAGTCCTGTGAGTTATAGAGTGTCATCAGGCTTTGAAGCAAGGGTTTCTCCAAAGGGAATAGCTTCTGCCTGGGCTTCTTGAAGCCAGAAGTATTTTGTGCACATGAAACAGTCCAGCACAATATCCAACCACCAAAACACCTGCCTTTGCAGGGTCAGTAATCTCCTAAAGTTTGGTAACTACATTTAGTTCATTTCAAATCACAGACCCTTCACAGCCCAATCTGGGAAAGCAGGCGAAGGCAATAATGGCCATCTTGAAAACTTCAACCCAGTTAGACAACTGTGTCTGTATCTGACCGAGACACTTTCCAACCTTAGCCTGGGTGGGAACAAATGACTGTTTCATTCTTTGAGACCGGTTTCCCTAGATTACATCCAGAGGGGGGTGTTCTTTCTTGTAATGAAACACCACTCAGGGACCCAGGGCTGCTTAAAATGACCTATAATTAGAGAAACAAGTGTTTAAAATATTATCTCCAAACCTAAAGTCACATGGGGAGAGCCTGGTTTCAGGTGCAGGGACTTGAGGGGTCAGGGGAGCGCATTATTAAGTCCAGTGATAGAGCAAACACCACATTCCTGCCACTAGTAGCTGTAACCCTCCATTTACAAGGAATCTAATCACACAAGAGCGTGAATAGAGGCAGAAGTCAGTTTAATGACATGCTCTGCTCTTTCTCTGCATTTATTTTCTCTAGCAGGGGGATTCCACAAGTCTGAGCACCATTAAACACACTGTCAATCACAAAGGGGAGCCTGTTTGAGAGGGTACTAGGCTTTGTAGTTAGCATCATCTCTGAAACTCTCCAGCTTCCAGTTGACCTGCAAGCCAGAATGTCACAAGGACACAGGGCACATCAGCCACATAGAGATTTAGTATTGATCCAGCTGGTTTTGTGTCGGGGGAAGTTCTGTTAAATGTTTCATGTGTCCTTCCCTATGCCATGGCCTGTGCCCCTGTATTTTCCTCACTTAATAAAACAATAGATTTGTATATTTGGAGTGGGCTGGGGAGGCAGAAAAGACCAGGGGGTGTCAATAACAGAAAATAACCATGATAGTGGAGAGAGAGAGAGTCATTGGAGATTATGGGCTATTTATTGGATATGATGTGTAATCGAGTAACTGGATGTATTTCTACATTAGGCACAGTTGCTTAAATCAAAATTGAAATGGAGTCATAAAATCTCACAACATGAATGCTGTTAACTAAAGTCTATAATGAGGCGGACTTGAGTTTTGCTGATATTAATGGGCCTCCATGTGAATTCTCACCATGATGGATGGCCCCCGCCCACAGTCACTGGGCAGCTCAGTTCACCAAAGGAAAACAAGTTATTTATCTTAATCAGGCATCCTGCCTCAAACATCCACCTACACTGCAGTTGAAGACCTCACTCTGCATCCCTCCTCCCAACAGGAAACCATTGAGGGCTCCTTGATTTCTCCCTTAATAATTGAGTGTTGAATGAACAAAACTTTCCACTCCCAGAACATTCCTGCTTCTTAACATGTAACAGGGAAAAGAAATATGGAACTGGGGTACAATGTAGAACAGGGGTTCTCAAACTGGGCAGTATTGACATTTGGGTTTGGATAACTCCTTGTTGGTGGGCAGGGGGTCTTGCGATTGTAGGACATTTAGCAGCATCCCTAGTCTCTAACCCTCCACCCACTGGATGGCAGTAGCACCTACCTCTCAAAGTTGTGACAACTAAAAAGATGTCTACAGACATTGCTAAATGTCCCCTGAGAGGTACAGTCAGCCTCTCCATCACCCAGTTGGAAACAACTGGTGTGGACAGTGGCAGATAGCCTCATGAAGGGGGGAACTCAGGTAAAATGAGCCTGACTCAGAGCCCTTTAGAGTATCCAAACGAAGCTATGTTCCTCTCCTGGCTGACTCCAAGGGTATAAGTTGAACAGATAATGACAGAGCTGAACTGGTCCTTGGGCTATATCAATAACGTGTACCAACAGATGCATGTTCAGTTTGGGCTGCAGAAGTCTACCATGACGCAGTTTTGGTTTGATTCCCAAATATGGTTCTAACCATCACTGAACATAAATTCTCTTGCTTGGCTTTCCCAACAGCCCACAGAGGATGAATATTCTCACTTGACTGCTCATAGTTCCTTTCTGTGCCTGTTGGATAGTATGGTTTCAAAGCCCCAGTTGCCAACAGGCCTTGGGTACACCAGCTGCAGCATAAATTCACCATTCTCTAAAGACAAGAGCTGCAATTCCACATTCCTTTACTCTGGCCACGTTACACTACCACAGCTAGGAAACGAGGAACAAAACAGGGTAGGGTCAGAGAGTGCTGAAGACAGGCCAGCCTCACATCTTAGGTTGTCAGTACTATGCAAAGGCTCTTACTGACTCCAAGATAAAGGAAAAACTGATTCAATTCTGAAACCCCCAAATCATTCCCCGAATCCAAAGTGGTTGAATAAAAGTGAAAACCTGGCATTTGTAGCTTACAAATAAATCATGTTCCCAAAAAAATGTCTGCCTCCAAGTCAGTTGTTTGGGAAACACAACGCATCCTTTCTTAGAGAAAATGTACTGAGCAACAATGATACCACTTTGCATGTGTGTAGTAAATTTCCATTTACAAAGAACATTTGGACCCATTATTTCTTTCAATCTACGAAAAGCTCTGTGAGATATTTAGGGATTAATTGTTCCTGCGCTCAAAGAAGAAACTGGCTCACAAGGGATCAATGAGAAGCAGTCCATAAAAGGCCATTTGGCCCATAATATTCTTCATGGGGAAATGCCCTAACCACATATGTGGAAAACAATTCTGTGGGAAAATATTCCCAGTTCCAAGGGGGGGGCTGTGCCTTTGTTTGTGTTGGCCCAGTGACTCTCTCCATCCTTCCGTCTCATGATGTGGCTTCTTATCATCCAGCATTTCCTCCAAGTCATTGATAAAAACAGAACAAGGGCAGGCTGAGACCTGTGACCCTCTTCTGACCTCCCCCATCAGGAGGGCCTCAGACCTTAGTAGCAGTTGATACTTGCTGTGCTGTCTAAACCATGTCAGCATCTCTTTCCCTATACCTTTCACCCTTCAGCTCAAAGCTAGGCTGGGGTCACAGGACACCCAGAGCATGAGCTCCAGGAGGATATGGGGGTAGGGATGAGACTAGAAAGGAACAGGAGAAGCTGGGCAGTGCTGAAAGGAGCACAAGGTCTCCAGAGAAGATGAGGAAGGAAGGGCTCTCAGCTAGGAGTTCCCCTCAACCCTGTCCCCATCCATTGCCTCATTACCACTACAAAAAAAAACCTGGAAAAGGTAGGAAAAAAGAAAAGGAAAAGTCCTGCAAGGCAGCTGGCTGCAAAGACAGAGACGGGGGGAGACGGACAATGCCCAGCAATAGTCAGAAAACAAGAAAGGGAGAGGAGGTTTGGGTCACAGACCTATCATAGAAGCCCGTTCACCCAAAGAAGCTGGATTCAGGCACGCTTTCTTTGCTTTGTTTGGTTAAAATGGACACATATGGTGGAGCTCTTTCCCAGTGCTTCTTAGACTTCATCAGCAATGATAGGCCTGCTTAACAACCATGACGATTCTAGACCACTGCTGCAGATGCACCTCTAGAGAGTCCAATTTCTAGATCAGAACAGCCTGATCAAGGTGATCCAAGGATTCCCCTTGGGAAACCCTGCCCTAGACCCCACACTTCCCCGATGCCACACCTCCTGTGGACATCACCTCCGTCTCGGCTCTCTGTGTGCTCTGGCACGTGGTGGTTTTCTTTCAGACAGACTGTGAGCTGCAGTTTCTCTGCAGAAGGACATGGCATGGTTTAGTTATATTTCAGGAACAAGCCCCTCCCTTGTTTTGTGTTATTTGGGTTTTTAACAAATATTCCAGGACTGACATATGTATATATATAGGCAAACCTCACCCCAGGCTTGCAGCTGTGGCTTGGAGCATTACTGGAATGAATCCCTGGTTGGATATACCTTTCAGAAGAGCATCCATGGTGACAAATACGTCCTTGTAGGCTGGATTCGATAAGCAAAGGAAGCCAAAAACCGCTTGGCACTAAGTCTGAGGACTGAGGCAAGTGATCCAGCAGGAAAATCACATTTGGGTCTCAGGCCAAGGGTGACTCCAAACCAAAGGGCTTGACATTCTGGCAGGACTCAAGCAGTCTCCTGGAGCATGAAGGAGGAAGAAGACCTCCAATTCTTTCCCCAGGAAGGCCACACCTTGCATATTTGAACCAGCATATTTGCTTCAAAATTATATCCACTCTGTCATTTCAGCCTCCTCTGGTTTCGGACAATGGGCACTTAGCTCCCCACAACTGGTGCATTTCTACACCCATCCCTGGAGGAGAGGGGCAACCACGGTGAGGTCCAGTCAGGCCCCGGGCAGGGACTCACCTTGCCAGTGATGCTTGTAGTCACACATGCGGGACAGGGCAATCATCATGGCGCAGTACAAGGGCAGGATGGCAGCACAGAGCCGCCAGCTCTTTCCCCGCCCACTCTCGGTGAAGCAGTGCAGCTTTCCCGCCAAGTAGAACGTCGTGAAGCCAAGGCCTGAAAAGGCAACTGCCAAACAGAAACAGCAGGTGTTACTCTAGCAGGTGGTGAGTGGCAGGGAGTCAGGGCATGCTGGGCATTCCGTCTGCCACCTTGCACACCCTCAAGGCCAAGGGCATGTTGGCACCAGGCACCATCTAGGCAATCTGTGCTCCTGCTAGAACCAGGCTGCTATGAAACTTTAAACCATAAGAATAATCTTCCAGGGTTACATGTGATCAAAACCTATTTTATTTCATCCATTCATTCAACAGTTATTTCAGAAGTCTCCACTCTGTGCTAGACAGGCACTGTACCAGATGTGGGGAATAAAAAGATGCATCAGATACTATCTCTGGAGTCAAGAGGCTCATGGTCTAGTTGAAGGACATAACATACTAAGAGATAATTTTAATATAATGTGATACATTCTATAAGAAACAAGTACATATAGAGCAAAGGACTGTGAGAACCGCTTAGATCTGAAGGGTATGGGAAAATAAAGGGGCTAGGATCAGCCCCAGGTTTTTGGCTTGGGAGACTGAGTGTACAATGGTGGCATTCAGTAAGATGGGACCAGCAAATACTACAAAAGAGTGAGTTTCATGGAGAAGTCAGTGATGACAAATACCTTGTTTTCTGTCTGAAATAATGGTTATTGTTTTTTCAGAATTGCAAAGAAAACTCATGGCTGTGCTAAATCCATTGTTGAAAGTGTGGAGGTCTGAGTGTAGCATATATAAGCTCCAAGCTTTATATCCAAGCAGGTATAAAACATAGTTGGGAGCTCAGTAAGATTTAAGGTGGGAAGGGCTTAGAACAATGGTCCTCAACTAGGAGGTCCTCAACTCTCCAGGAGGCTGGAGAGTTGGCTCCCATTGGTATTGACCCCCATCCTGAGTCCTTTCGGGAGGAATAATGGACCTTATTCAAATCAGGTGGCTTAGCAAGTTTATCCACTTAATTACACTAAATGCGGGAAGCACCAAAAAAAAAAAAAAAAAAAAAAAAAACCCTGCCCTGGGGGTTTGTATGGTTATGGATGAAAGTCTCCAAGATCTGAATCAGAGGAAAGGCAGCCTTGGGTGTTGCCAAACTGGCATCTCTTACGGAAACAAAGAAGCAAACAAATCAATGAACATAGTTGAGCTGTTGAGCTATACAGAGTCACCTCTAATACCTGGGAAGCTTTAAAAAATACTGATAGCCAGGTTCCATTGCCAGCCATTCTGTTTGTAGTGGTCTGGAGGGAGCCGAGAGACAGAGAGAGAAAGAGAGAGAGAGAAGCGGGAGGGGAGAGGGAGAGAGAGAGAGAGAGAGACAGAGAGAGAGAGAGAGAGAGTGTGTGTGTGTGTGTACTCCCCAGATGATTCTAATGGCGGCCACAACTAAGCTTAGAGGCTTTCACTGAAGGCAGGTGCTACAGCTCCCCATCCCTTTGGACACCAGTCTAATCCAAACTTTCTTCTTGATTAGAAAGTACTTCTGAGGGGGCAGAGCTCCTAGGTAACCAGCCCACACAACGACTTGGCAAAACATGTATTATAAATATTCTCGATGCCAATACACCAGCAACTTTAAGAGACTGCCCAAAGCCCTGAGCCACAGCCTGGGCATCATGCAGGCATTTGTGACAAATGCAGATCTTCAGGTCCAGCCCACATCTACTGAGTTAGAATTTGCATTTCACAACATCCACCAGCAATCTGTGCACACACTGCACTTGGAGAAGCCTTGGCCTAAAATACATTCATTATCTTTGTAAGAGACCTTGGAACGTCCATCTTAAGAAAATAATATAAAATACAAGGGAAATCTAGAAAGTTTTCTGCTCAAAGTTATTGATAAATATTGAAAAACTGAAAGTGATCAGTACAGAACAGATAAGCAAGCTGTGACATTTCCATGTAATGGACTATGATGCAACCATGAAAACCACGTGATTCACATCTACATCTGATCTTTGACAAACCTGACAAAAACAAGAAATGGGGAAAGGATTCCCTATTTAATAAATGGTGCTGGGAAAACTGACTAGCCATATGTAGAAAGCTGAAATTGGATCCCTTCCTTATACCTTATACAAAAATTAATTCAAGATGGATTAGAGACTTAAATGTTAGACCTAAAACCATAAAAACCCTAGAAGAAAACCTAGGCAATACTATTCAGGACATAGGCATGGGCAAGGACTTCATGTCTAAAACACCAAAAGCAATGG
>NW_016805362.1:2057180-2123101 GCF_001698545.2 Rhinopithecus bieti
AGGACAAAAACCCAAACACCACGTGTTCTCACTCATAGGTGGGAATTGAACAGTGAGAACATTTGGACACAGGAAGGGGAACATTACACACTGGGGCCTATCGTGGGGTGGAGGGAGGGAGGAGGGATAGCATTAGGAGATATACCTACTGTAAATGACGAGTTAATGAGTGCAGCACACCAACATGGCACATGTATACATATGTAACAAACTTGCACTTTGTGCACATGTACCCTAGAACTTAAAGTATAACAAAAATAAATAAATAAAAGAAAACCATGTGATTATGTAACAATATAGACAACACTTAGGATGCATGCTAAGTGAAACAAGTAGGATGTAAAATGTAAGTTCAAGATAATCATTACTATAGTACCAAACAGTGAACAACCTGCAGCTTTTCCAAATTATCTCTGATAAGAATGTGCCTTCTTAAAAGCGATCTTGGTTACAAACACAAGATTATAGCAAATAGAACTTTTTCAGCAACCAAATTAAACAAAGTTACAGTGGCTTAAAAAAATTTAATGGAATATTAAACCAAGTTTATCCTAGGTATAAAAATGCAGCAAAAGAAAGTAAATGCAAATGTGAGTGGAGTGTGCATTGAAACATGTCTGCATAATGATTAGCATTCAAACATCAGAGCCGTGCCAATATACATTAAGTATTCTGCTTAAAGTAAAAATATGTGGGAAGAAACCACATTGCCCAACCCTGCTCTAGATACTGTGGAGGAAGGTTATTAAGGGGTTTACGTGATGTTCCAAAGTGACCCTATTTGGCCACCATCCTAGCAAGCACAACAACCTCTTAAATTCTATCCTCATCCACTTTGCTCTGTTCCTTCTATTAATTTCATCTTCCTTGAGGTATCTGAGTGGGAGAGGAGCTGGAGAGTTGGCTCCCATTGGTATGACCCCATCCTGAGCTCTTTCAGGAGGAATAATGGAATTTACTCAAATCAGGTGGCTTAGCAAGTTTATCCACCAAATTACACTAAATGCGGGAAGCACAAAAAACTGCCCTAGGGCTTTGTGTGGTTATGGATGAAAGTCCCCAAGATCTGAATCAGAGGAGAGGCAGCCTTGGGTGTTGCTAAACTGGCATCTCTTAGGGAAACAACAAACAAAGAAATCAATGAACATAGGGCAGCTGTTGAGCAGGAATTTCTGTGTCCCCATAAAAAATGACTTGGAGACTTTAAGACATATGAGTCATCAGCTCAAGCAACCAATACTGCCTGCAGCACCTCTGGGCACATCCAGGGCATGGAGAAGGGAAAGGGCTGTGCAAACCCTCCACTGTCAAGACCTCAGGCAAATGGTTTGAGGTGAGATTCTCAGGCTCCTCCTGATCTCTCTGTCTCAGGAACTCAAATTTGGCCAGCATTGGCACCACAGGCTCTAACTCATTCTTTGGAGGGCAGGTAAAATGTATTTTCTCCCATACTGTGGGAGTCAGGACCACCACTGTGACCTCTCCAAAATGTTGGAGCCTCTGCCTCTTTGAAAAAGAGGAGGAATTATTCCAAGCCATCTTTATAGGCTATATGTAAGAGCCTAGATCCTGTGAGCACCCAGCAGCAGCCAGACACATGCTACTGGGTCTTTGAACATTTTTTTAAACATCACTGTGTGCCCTTACTTTCCTAAGTTACACGATGAGGCTAAACCTTATCCTTGTCACTTTCTTACTGATATTTATACAGTTATTGAACTAACATAATATCCTTTGACAAAGGACTTCTGAGACCATTCCCTCTGGTCTAAGGGCAAGTCTGAGCTATGGGAAGCCTTGGTTCCCTGCACTCCTGTTTTTCCAGTAACTACTTGAGGAAGAATGAGACTCTACCAACCTATACTGACTTAGTATGGTTTCATAATTTTTCTGCCATCTCTTACTGGCAGCTAAGGGGTTGGGGACCAAGACGCAATCTCTCCCATGAGCCATCGCCTACTGAACTCTGAAATCCTAGGACTCTAAAGCATCAAGGCTCAGACTGAAGTTCAACTGGGAGGAAGAAAAACAAACAAAAAAAAAAACCCAGGAAGGCTGTCAAAGACATGTTTTCTGACTCTAGTCATAGGACATCCTACTCTCTTCTCAAAGAAAACAAGCATTTGATACACTGTGAGTAGGGTGAGGGTGCTGTATAACCTTTTATTCTAGCATGGAACGAGTTAAATGACCTGCATTCCAAGTGAGTATCTGCCCCCCACCCCACCCCCATCTTCCCTTTATGCACAATCCTAGCTTTCTGTTTGATTAAGAACTAAAACTGAGACATGAGCATTCAAAGACTTAGGGCATTAAACATTTTTAAACATGGGGATTATAAGAGATGACAAATGTACTCACATTCTGCTAACATTACCAACAACAGAAATGAGTAGAAAACTCCCAAGCCAGTGGGATGAGAGGATATTCAGAGTCTACTTGTCCTAGGCAAACTTGTTCATTTGCTCTCCAGAGTTGGAGACACACAGACCTCCCCGCCGCCCCCACCACACACACACACCTTTACTACTGATGGGAAGGAAGTAGGCATAGTGACCTGTGGGAAGAGCATATGCCCCTCACAAAGCCTTGTAGCAGGTTTTCTTTATTTGTAGCAGGTTTTCTTGGTTGTTAATATTTACGTGTTGATCTGTCTGTGAGTAGGAAAGATAGTCTAAACTAGGAAGAAGATGAAAGATAATGGCTTTTCACCCTGTTTCTGACACTTGTGATGCTCACCGGCTATTGTGAATGAGGGTAGATAGGCAAAGCATTACAATAAAAGGAGCTGACACAGGCGGTAACACCAGGTCCATCCCATGAACAGGGCTATCTGCCTGCCTGGTGACACTGAAGAGGAATCACTAATTCTTCTCTCTAGCAACCCAGATGAGTTCAAAACTCTCCCTTTGCAAAGAAAGGTCTAGTCATTGCGCTAACTTAGGTGCAATGTTGTAGTTTTCCCTTCATGCCCAGTTAACTCTTAAACCAAGTGGAAAATCTTTGGACCCTCCTGATTGCAAGAAACACAGAACTGGCACCAAAAAAAGAAAACTCTTTAAAAAGACAAATGAGATAAGAATCAGGAAGACAGATCCTGCTTTTTATGTTGTATTTTTTACTTTTGCTAATTATAATACATTTCTCCACACAAGCTGATAATTTCTGGCACTGAAGACACAATTGTGCTCTGATGAGTCAATCTATACAAACTGTTCATTTTGGGATGTTCAGAGAGTTGGTATAATCTTCTCTAAGAGGGAGAAGGGCAATGTTGGGTAGCTTAATAAACCTTAGTATGGAAGGGTATTTTGCAGAGGATGTAAGTTCATCTTCACAAGACCGTTTGAAACAAAGGATGTGGGAAACAAGCCTGCCGGGTCAGTGCCTGCCCAACCTTATCAGCAGGAGAAAACTATGCCAAGCAGAGCAGGCAGAGGAGAATTCCATCAGAAGGATAGCCAGGTGATCAGAGGTTGAGTGCCTCCCATGGGCCAGGCACTGTGCTGGAAGCTTCTCATTACGTTGCCTCATTTCATCCCCAGAACAACACAATGACATAGTCATTAGGCCATTGTACCAATGAGAAATGGAGGCTCAGAAAGTACAAATCATTTACATGGGTTTGATGCAGCTCTTTAGAAACTATGAGTTCTCTTTACATACAGCAAAAACCACAGATGTTCTTAGCGTTATTACAGTTACAGCAATGCTGTCTATTTGTTTTCATACCCCCAGTAGAGACATGCCCATCAGGGTCACTGTTGAAGCTCTAGGACCGAACACACTGCCTGACAATAGGAGGCACCGGACGTGTCATGCCCACATGAATATATAAATGGTAGAGACCATGTACTCATTTTACAAATATACCTGGACCCTATTAAGTATTCTGGCAAGAGGACAAGGTCCTTGGGGACAGAAAGACATGAAAGGTCATGTCCTTTATCCCCTGTTTCTAGGCAGGGTGATACCTGAGCTACCTGAGCCATGTGAGATTTTCATCTCATGACGGAAAGGGTTGTACAGTCTTGTTTGAAAATGAACAATGGGGAAAAGGAAAAGGAACTCAAAAACTCCTAATTAGTCTGAAAGCGAATGTCAGAGGCAGGAAATGCAAACAGAAAAAAGCAGACTGTAAACTCCTTTTGTTACTTCATGTTGCATTTTCAAAGAGGATTTTGTTCTAAGAAAAAGAATCAACTTAGGCTGAATGCACAAGAAGTGCAGAGGAAGAACAGTGGTGGGAGGAAAAATGATAGCTAGAGGAAGATGGTTATCCTTTTGTCAACCGGCTGGAGGCACTGATCCTGGTAATGGGCAGTTATAATGAGGGAAAGTAGCAGCAGAGGAGGATTAAGAATTTTTTTTATTTTTTTATTTTTTTAATTTTTGGGACGGAGTCTCACTCTTTACCCCAGGCTGGAGTGCAGTGGTGTGATCTCAGCTCACTACAACCTCTGCCTCCCGGGTTCAAGTGATTCTCCTGCCTCAGCCTCCCCGGTAGCTGGGATTGCAGGTGCCCATCACTATGCCCAGCTAGTTTTTGTATTTTTGGTAGAGCTGGGGTTTCACCATGTTGGCCAGGCTGGTCTTAAACTCCTGACCTCAAGTGATCTGCCCACCTTGGCCTCCCAAAGTGTTAGGATTACAGTCGTGAGCCACTGCACTTGGTTGGGGATTGAGGATTTTTGAATGACAGAAGCTGCTTTGGCTCCACTGTCCACTCCACACTCCTTGATGAAAAATGCTTATGAGAACTCATAAATGTTACTCCTTGCACTGCAGAAAACTACTGAGAGTCATAAGGATGGGAAGTGGTTTTGCATATCTGAGCATCCTAATCTCCAGAAGGTCTAAATCCCCAGGATAACTTTTCCTTTGATTATATGCCACAATGATCTGAAACATAAATACAAAAATAAGCCTTCGAAAGAAAGAAATTGACTTTTTCCATAATAACATTAGAGGAGCTGATAAGAGCATGAGCAGGATTGAAATAAAGATGATATTTTAATGAAAAATGATTTTTAGTTTACCTTCAAAGGACTTAACAGAGCATAAATTTGATGATGGTATTTGAATAGTAATGGACATTTAAGAAACCACCAACAAGGAGTAGTCGTTGATTTGCCCAGTGTGCTCATCTGATCATCCTCTAATTGGAGTGCATGGACTACAGGAGAAGCCCTTAGGTTGTAATAACTGTTTCTGCCTTGCTCTCTTCTAAAAGAGTAGCCTCAATTCCTCCTCCCTTTTATGAGATGTTATACAACCTGTCTCAGGGTTTGCTAGAGAAAAAGAACCCTTCTAATCTGCCGCTAGCAGCCTTGAGTGAGGGTCTCAACCAGCACAAGAAGAGAATATAAATAGCCTTTGCATTAAGAGGATGTGCTATCCCTGAAATGTTTGGCTCAAATGCTGACTAATAGGGACAGTCTGTGATGACTGCTGGCCACATGGCCCAATCAGATATTAAATATTGTATGAGTGGAAAAAGGGAAGCAGATTGACGTCAAGCTACTGTCCTGAGCTAAGCCAGGTCCTTATTTTTGTAACTCAAGAAGACTGTAGCACAACCCAGTCTGAGAAACCCCAAGTGATTGTATCAGTGATGAGGTGGCTTTCCAAGATTTCCTCATGTTCTAGTTTTTCTTGCAACAAATTCCCTGTCATCAAAGACCATTCCATGCTCATCTCACACACCACAAAGGAAGCTGACCATAAATAGAACTAGTAGCCTCATTACGTGACATAAGCAAAGTCTATCTTTCCAATACTTACGCCATCTGAATTTAGAAAGACATATTTTATGTTTATATGAGAACTGTGAATTTTTTAAAGTCAGGAAGGCCATTTTAAATCTGGAAAAGCAAATAAGTTGCATTTTTCATCTCTTGCATCTCTTGCAGACACTGCTAATTGGGTCAATGAACTCTTTATCAAACAAACAACAAACAAACAGCAACAACAACAAGAAAACCCAGCTTTGGGCTCAGGATCTCCCTCAAGATAGTGTCCAAGCACTGACTTGCCCCAGACAACAAATTGAGATCCACTTGCGGACTTATCTGAAATAATTTAATCCAATATGGCATTGAAGCAAAAATAACTCTTCTAGGTATTAAAAGACTTAGGTTCCAAATCAGTGTGGTGTCCCCTCAACAATCTCATCTATTCTCTTAACAGGCACAACAACATCTGCTTCAGCCAGCTCTCCAAAGACTTGATATTTGTGAAGGACTTTGTAAACAGAAACTCAACATACAAATAAAAGGTGTTACTATTAGTAAAGCTGAGGAAACAAATATCTGGAAATATTGAATACGGAGTCTAGTCTCACCCACACATGTCTATTTCTTAGCCAAAGTTTAGTTCCCCTTTTCAAATACAAGAATACCTAATAATTCCCAAACCTAGGACTTCTATTTCTAGCAGTGTAGCAGATTATATATGTTGTTTGAAATAATTCAATGTTAGATGAAATATTAAAACAATCCTTTAAACATGCCACTATGTTGACACAGAGAAAAGTTAATAAAAACAAAGTTCCCAAAAATGGAGAGAAAACACCTAGGGTGCAAGGACACAGGAAAGCCAGAGATCCACACTTGACCCCGAGTGTGTCTGTGGGGAACTGCAGACCTTGAGCTTCCACTCTGATGTCTCCCTGGGGCATAAGGAGGAAGAAACAAAGTCTCAGGGCTGCCCATGATGAAAAACATAACAGAAGATCCCTGAGTAAATCTTGCACCCCAAAGACTAAACAACCTGCTTAAGTAGGAAAAGGCCAGGCATGGTGGCTCACACCTGTAATCCCAACACTTTGGGAGGCTGAGGCAGGTGGATCACCTGAGGTCAGGAGTTCAAGACCAGCCTGGCCAACATGGTACCTCATCTCTACTAAAAATACGAAAATTAGCCAGGCGTGGTGGCGAGCACCTGTAATCCCAGCTACTCAGGAGGCTGAGGTGGGATAATCACTTGAACTCAGGAGATGGAGGTGGAGGTGGAGGTTGCAGTGGGCTGAGACTGCACCATTGCACTCCAGCCTAGGTGACAGGGTGAAACTCCATCTTAAAAAAAAAAAAAAAAAAAAGATTAAGTAGGAAAAGAAGTCTGCCTTTCAAAAGGAAACAGCAAGGACACTTGCCTGTCTCCATCTTTGCACTGTGTGGAGAGATTTTAGAACTACAAGCCAACTCTCATAGGATTTTGCTATCCAATTCATCCTTCTCATATGGTCTCCAAAAAACCTTAAGTGGAGAGTTAATTTTGAGTGGTCCTGGGGTAGTTAGTGCTGTCAGGCAATTGGCAAAATATCTCTCTAGAGGAATTCAGCTTCAACCCAGACATTGAAGTATTTCCCAAAAATAAACTTCTAGGAAAAATTAAAAGCCCAGAGTAAGAAAACTGAAACACAAAGATTTAGGACATCATAAATGAGAAGCTATAAGAAAAGCTGACTCATAACAAGTTTATATAGTACAGTTATAAGGCATGAATGTAATATAACTATTCACAATATGCCTGAAGAAATTTGAGAAAAGCTTAAAACTAAGGTCAGAGAACAAGCATTATAAAAGAATAATAAAGTAGATTTTAAGAAGATAAAACAGAATTTTATAAATGAAAATATAGTAATTAAACTTTAAAACTCAATAGATGGATTAAATAGCATGTAAAACAAACCTAAGGAGAGAATTAGCAAATTGAAAGATAGATTCAAATTTTAACCGGAATTTAGTTAAAAATTTTAAAAGACACATGAAAAATAATGAAGGAAAGATTAAGTGACATGGATGATATGCTGAGAAGGTCTTACAAATGTCTACGTGAAGTTCTAAATCAGAGGAGGAAGTAATAGAGAAAATGGAGAAGAAGCAATACTCCAATAAATAATGACAGAGGATATCTCAGGATGCTGAAAGACACAAACTTGAGATTTAGAAAGCCCAGTGAATCCCAAACAAGATATATGAAACGAACTCCACACCTAGACACAGCAATAATAAAACTTCACAACACAAAAAGAGGCAAGTTGTTAAAGACGTGCAGAAAGGAAGAAAAGAATACCTACAAAGGAGCAGCAGTTTAAGACTCACAGATGATTTCGAAAGGTCCAAAAAATCAAAGCTAGAAGCCAGTGAAATAATATTATCAAAGTTCAGAAAGAAAGAGTAACTGTCAAACTAGAATTCCATATTGAATAAGGCCATCTTCCAAGAATGAAGTCAAAGACAATTTAGGAAATTCAAAAACATAGAGCATGTAGCGCGCGCGCACACACACACACACAGACACACACACACACACACACACACACACACACACAAATAAATCAAAGGAAATGTAACGCATATGTTTTAGGCAGAAAGTGGTAAGGCTGAGACACACAAGGGAATGCTAAGCAAAGATACTGGCATATCTGTGGGTGAAAGTATGCAGAGGCTGGTGATTTGTTGGGAGGAAGGAGAAAGAATCAAGCTAGAATTAAAATACCAGATAACATTATCAAATAAGTTAGAATATATTATTGATCAGAGTTAAAGAATTTAATGTTCTTACATCGCTCAGAAGGAAGAAAAGGTATTAACCTGAGACTTTGTTAACTATGTGTGTTAAACTAGAGGTTTGATAGAATTTTCAAACTAAAAGAGGAAAATAATGAATTCATACATAAAAACAGTATAAGAAAGGAGAAAGAAGTATATAAAGAATATACGAATAAGGCTTTAAATATGTGAGTAATTACAAGAAATAGAATTGAAATGTGCTCCCTATTTAAAAAATTTTTCAATGCATACATAAAATATAGGGCACACACAAAAAAGAAAAAAATGAGGCAAATATTAATGAATACAATTCTGTATCAATACTAATTTTGATTTTGAGGGTCTTTATGGTAAGAAGCAATATTAGAGATAAAGATGATCATGACTTACACAGTAGGAGGTATAATAGGAAGTATTATAATTCTAAACTGTTTACACATCACTCCAAAATATATGAATCAAAAAATTGATGAAATTACAAATACCCTAGAACTACAACATTTACCATAATAGTGGGAAATTTAAATTCACATCTTTGCTATTGACAAATTAAGAATAAACAGAAAACAGAAATATTAGATAGGACATATAAGATCTGAACACCAAATTAACAATCTTGTTCTAATAAACATATAACAACTTCGTGTCCAACAATTTAAAAATTCACGTTCTTTTAAAGTCATATAGAATATTTATAAAAACTGACCTTATGCTAATTCTCAAAGCTAATCAAAGATCTAAGGACTGGTTATTTGTATAGATCTCTATCTGATCATAATGCAATTGAATTATAAACTATTTTGAAGATATAACAAGAAAAATATCTTACATTTGGGATTTTTTTAAAGCTCTGCTAAACAACTCTGGGTCACAGAAGAAAACAATGAAAAATTAGAAATATCCAGAATTAAAATTAATGAAAATAATATGTATTAAAACTTATAGAATATAGCTAATGCAACATTTAAAGGAAAATTTATAGCCTAAATTGTTTATGTTAGAAAAACAAGATTAGCATTGTTGAGCTGCATTTAAATTAACAATAAGTTCAAAAACAACAATAGAATACATTCAAAATTGGAAGAGAAAAATAACAAAGATAATAAGAAAATAATGAAAAGCAAAACAAACATACAGTAAAGAGGCTCAAAGCAAAAAACAAAAAATCAGTTCTTTGAAAAGACCAATGAAATAAATTGAAATGACTAAGTTCTAAAACAAATAAAATTACTAAAATATCTCAAGACAAAATATTTTAAAATTCAAGAGTTTTATAGCTCTAGGTAAACTGATTCTATATTTTGAAATCTAGGACCAAATTTTCATGGGCACATTTTCCAGACATCCCTCCAAAAAATAAATCAACTCACATAGACACTTTACAAAGAATTAAAAATGAGGGGATATTTTATGAAGCTTGTTAACTGTGATATTTGAGTCCTATATATTTTCCAATTTATGTTTGATCTATCACTCACCGAAATGTACATTTATATCTTTTTTGTTTGGTTGGTTGGTTTTGTTTTTGAGTTGGGGTTTCGCTCTTGTTGCCCAGGCTGGAGTGCAGTGGTGTGATCTCGGCTCACTGCAACCTCTGTCTCCTGGCTTCAAGCAATTCTCCTGACTAGGTCTCCTGAGTAGCTGAGATTATAGGCACCCGCCACCATGCCTGGCTAATTTTTGTATTTTTAGTAGAAATGGGGTTTCTCCATTTGGCCAGGCTGGTCTCAAACTCCTGACCTCAGGTGATCCGTCCGCCTTAGCTTCCCAAAATGTTGGGATTACAGGCGTGAGTCACCGTGCCCAGCCTGAAATGTATATTTATATCTTAAACAATTTTCATGGATTTTATAGGTCTCATACTTCTATTTTGTACATCTGTCTTATTCTGGTAACAGTGATTCCAAAACCATACAGGTATGGTACAAAAAATGAGAATTACCAACCAGTATTACTCAAAACATATTTACAAAAGTCTTAAACAGAATATTATCAACCGAATCCAGCATTGAGTAAAAGGGGAATACATCTTAGCCAAGGTAGGTTAATTCCAGGAATTAAAGCAGGTTTAATATTTTTGAAATTGGTTACTATAAATGACCACATTAACATATCAAAGGGAAAGTATCACTTTTTTGATCCACAAAATTCAAAGTTCATTCTTAGCAAACTAGAAATAGAAAGAACCTCATAAAGAATATCTAGCAAAAAAGTCCTACTTATTGGTCACACGTTTAAAGCATTCCCTTAAGATCAGTAACAAGACACAAACATTTGCTATCCCCACTTCTAGAACATTGCACAAGAAGCCCTAGCTAGAGAAGACAAGAGAACTCAATAAAAGGGTTAGGAATTAGAAAGGAAAAAGTGCAACTGTCATTATTTGCAGGTGGTATGATTTTCTATGTAGAAAACTCAAAATAATTTATGAATAAGTAATTAGAATTACTAGGAGAGTTTTTCAAAATTTCTGCATTAATAAAATTAATATACCAAAGTCACTGGCATTTCTGGATACCAGAAAATAATTAGCTAGGAAATATAATTTAAAAAATAAAATTTATAATAGCAATAAGAATATAAAAACCTAACAATTAGTCTAATAAATGATGAGCAAATCCTTTAAAGAGAGAAGGATAAAACCACTAAAAGACATTAAGACCTAGATAAATAGACAAATATACCGTAAGCTTGGAAAGGAAGACATGATTTCTCCTCAAACTGCACCCTAGATTCACTAAAATCCCAATCAAAATCTCAATAAAGGTTTTCATGGAACTTGACAAGCTGGGTCTCAAGGCTGAGAATAGCTAAGACACTTCTGAAGAAAAGCAATGGGAGAGATGTAGTAGACAATCCTCTGCTTCCGGTTATACAAGGATTACACTCTCCTGCAACCTTGAAATCAGGCGTGGTCATGGGAGTAGCTCTGCCAATGAAATGTAAATATAACTGACATGTGTCACTTCCGGGAGAAAGCATTACAAGTTGATAAGTGATTCTCCGTGCTCTCTTCTCACCTGTGGAAGAACATATTGAGATAGTAACAGAGCCTCTGCCTGGGACCCTGAGTGACCACAGCTGTATGTGTAACATGAGCAAGAAACAAGCCCTTAGAGTTTTAAGCCACTGAGGTTTGTACCCAAAGACAGCCCAACCTTCCCTAACCTATCCATGGAGATTTCTCTTATTTAAACCTTATTATAAAATGTATTATGTCAAGACATATTACAAAGGCATAATGATTAGGACACTGCAGCATTGGTATAGGAATAAGTAAATAGACCCATGAATCAGAATTTTAAAAGCCAAGAAAAAGACCCATCCTTACATGAACATGAAATACGGCAGGGGTCATGATATGTTGTTGGTCGGTGCACATCAATAAATGGTGCTGGTATCTATATGGGGAAAAAATTGGACTGCTACTATACCCAGAAATCAATTCTGGCTTATAAAGCTAAAGGAGAAAGCAAAAATATAGGGCTGTTAGAAGATAAGTCAGTCTTGGGATTGACAGACATGTATTTAAAAATATACAAAAAATAAATACTAATCACAAAGCAAAGGACTGATAAAACAGACTTTAACATTCAGAACTTGGTTCATCCAAATACATAATAAGTCCTAGACTGGATACTTGTTTGACCAAAGCTCTAAAGGACTGCTGGCCAACTGGGAAAATTTGAAGATGGTTTACCTATATGGTGGGAGGAAATCTACTCAAACGAAAACTTGGAGGTTGGTGACTAAAAATTACTTTTGATTACATATACAGTTGACCCTTGAATAATGTGGGGGATGGTGCACCAACACCCCACGCAGTTGAAAATCTGAGTATAACTTTCGACTCCCCACAAAATGTTACTACTAGCCTACTGTTGACCAGAAGGCTTGTATATAAATGGTCAGTGAACCCACACTTTGTACAGGTTGGTGCAAGAGTAATTGCAGTTTTTGCCCTTAAAATTAATTCTACTATTTTTTGTTTTGTTTTGTTTTTTTGAGACGGAGTCTCACTCTGCCACCTAGGTTGGAGTGCAGTGGTGCAATCTCGGCTCACTGCAACCTCTGCCTCATGGGTTCAAATGTTTCTCCTGCCTCAGCCTCCTGAGTAGCTGCGATTACAGGTACGCACCACTGCACCCGGCTAATTTTTGTATTTTTAGTAGAGATGGGGTTTCACTATGTTGGCCAGGCTGGTCTCAAACTCCTAACCTCAGGTGATGCGCCTGCCTCGGCCTCCCAAAGTGCTGGGATTATACGTGTCAGCCACTGCACCCAGTCTGCCATTACTTTTAATGTCAAAAACCACAACTTCTTTTGCACTAACCTAATATTTCAGAAAATGTGTAAGGTTTTCACATCTGTTGATGCAGCTGTAGTGACAGCTTCACAAATGATTTTTTTCTTTCTTTCTTTTTTTTTTTCTTTACAATGGTCCTTAGGCTCGATTCATTCATCTTGAAATGGTGGGCAACCACAGTTACAGACCTGAATCTATAGTACATACTCAGTACAATTCAACTTTTCCTTGTAATGTCACGACTTTTCTCTGCTTCTCGGGAGCACTTCCAGCATCACTAGTGACAATTCGTAAGTCCCATAGTGTTATTCAAGATTTACAACATTGCTCCAAACACAATGGGAAATATGTGAGAACGGTGAAAAATCACTTTCACCGGGGCCCGCCGCCAATTTTGTGGAGCCATGAACTGCCCACGTGAAGGTGATCAGCGCCACACGGTGTTTTAAGTAGATGTTCGAAACACCTGAGCTCACCACACTAGCAATGGGAGGTGGCTACAAAATTACCACAGTAGCGCAGCGCGTTCTACAGTTAATCTTATGCAGTTGTGATTTAATACTTCAGCTTCAAGTTTATTGACTGCAAATGATGCCACATACCACCTATGTTTGTTATGTGTAAAGTCTAATAAATTTTAACTTTTCATAATAGATTTGTGTATATTTTATGATAGTAAATGATATATGTAGATGCAGTATCTACATATATTTTATGCATTCATGACATAGCTTTTTAATTTTTTTTTATATTTCTAGGCTTTGTGGTTCCTCTATGAGCTTTTTTCAAATTTTCACAAATCCCGCCAAAATTTTCAGCATATTCACTGAAAACAAAATCCACATACAAGTGCACCCTCACAGTTCAAACCTGTGTTGTTCAAGGGTCAACCATACATACATACACATACATGTATGAAATTCAGAATATGAAATCCTGCAGAAGATGCTAATTCTGGTGACTTCAGGGCAGTAGGAATGTAAAATTCTTTTTAAAAAAGTTTGCTTCTCTGTATATTTTAACTTTCTACAATGTGTATGTACTCTTTCTTTAATAAGAAAAGGATTATAAGATAAATGAATTAATAAATACATGAAAGAAATATAAACAAATAATAAATACACAAACATCTCCCTTTTTTGTGGAAGGCAAAAAAAAAAATGAAAATGAAAAAGACAAGCACGGAAAGGGAGATATTTACCACAAGTATGACCAACAAAGAACTAATATCCACAATATTTTTAAAACCCTAATAATTAATGAGAAAAAAGTGACAACCTAATTGAAAAAAAAATGGGCAAAAGACATGAACAGGTATGTTATATAAGAGAAAAGCTAAGATCCATTAAACTAATGAATGATCTAGCTCAGTAGTCATCAGGAAAACACATATCACAACTACCAGGAGCTACCAATACATCTTCCAGACCAGCAAAAACTAAATTCTGACCATGTTAAGTGCCGGCAAGACTGTGGGGCAATGGGAACTTTTGTAACTTGCTGGTGAGCGTGTAAAAACAGTTTGTCATTAGTTATTAAAGCTGAAGATAAGCAAATGACCCAAAAATTTTACCACAAGAAATTTATCTGAGAGTTATATTTGGAAGAAGTACAGAAAGAATTCATGGTGACATTTTATAATAGGTCCAAACTAGAGATGACTCAGATGTCCATGAGCATTAGAATTATTCTTTTAAAACCGAGGTATAGTCATGGCTTAGAATGGCAGATAAAAATGAAAGTAAATAAACTCAGCCTAGGCGTGGTGGCTCACTCCTATAATCCCAGCACTTTGGGAGGCCAAGGTGGGTGGATCACTTTAAGGTGAGGATTTCGAGACCAGCCTGGCCAACATGGTGAAACCCCATCTCTACTAAAAATACAAACATTAGCCAGGCGTGGTGGTGGGCGCCTGTAATCCCAGCTAATTAGGAGGCTCAGGCAGGAGAATAGCTTGAACCTAGGAGGTGGAGGTTGCAGGTCACACTGACCTGAGATTGTACCACTGCCCTCCAGTCTAAGTGACACGGATTAAGTAAAACAGCATTTGTAGAATGGTGCATGCCTAGCATCCAGTAAGTGCTCAATAAATGCTAGCTGTATTTTGGAACTATAGTTAGCCGAAAGCCTCTACGCTTAGTTTACTACACTCAACAGGAGACTGGACTTTTTTTCTGAATTTCTTCTATCATGAATGGCAAACTTAAATTTTATACTCTTGTCCACACCATTTGGCCTCCTGCCCAATAAATCTGAACACTCCCTGCATTCACAAACAGACATGTGGGCCAGAAATAGTTTAAGTTAAACATAACTCTTCCAGTCCCGTCTCAAAAAAAGAAAGAAAATGAATCAGTTCCTGCTACATACATCCATAAATAGAAGAATCTCAAAGAACAATAATGAGCAAAAGTAGCGAATCACAAAACATATGCTGTGTGACTCCCTTTATGTGAAGTTCAAAAACAGGAAAAACTAAGCAATAATTTGCTTAGGAATGTATACATGTGTATGTGTGTGCATGTAAAACTATCTAGAAAAGCAAATAAATAATTTTGAAAATCTCAAGATAATGGCCACAGTAAAAGGGAGAAGGATCAGCCACCAGGAGGGTAATGTAGGATTTCTAAGGGTATAGTTAAATTCAACCCTTAAACCAAGTGCTGGGTACATGAAGGTCTGTTTATTATTATTACTTAATATTTATTAATATTATTATTTAATAGTAAGTATACTATTTAAGCCAATGATTATTTTTCTATATGATCTTGTACATACATTTCACTGTTAACTAATTTACCCTGTTAAACAACTGTGGTGTGCCAAAGAAATTATATAGTGCAGAGCAAATGCAGAGCTAGTGACTACACTGTTTGCTCTATAATGGGAGTTACGCAGCCATTCATTTGGTCATCAGGCAAGTCAGACCATTTTTAAAAGGAACACATTCAACTCCTTCAGACCTTTTTTCATTGTCAAAGCTTAATTGTATAACTCCATAATCACAGGGCATACGCTATGTATGCCAGGGCTACGCATGTCGACTGCAGCAACACACTAACGACTGTAAAGTATTGAATTTGGCTTTTGGAGATGCTAACTATTATAATTAGGGAGGCTTTCCATAGCATTTTTTGTGACAACTGTGATTCAGCTAACCAGAAAAACAGAAGCCGTGCTCCTCAAGAAAAAACAACAAAGGAAACCTACCCAAACATCACCTCATTATTCAAGTGCAATGAACTCCAACTAATACTTAATTACAAGAGGCGTTTGGAGGCTCAGAGTAGAATAAGACATGGCATTCTCCGGAGGCACTTGATTGATTTCTCAGATTACAAAATTCAAGCCACTGAGAATTCTGAAAACATCGATTTAGCAAGAGAGAGCCCAGGGAGCATTCAAGGCTTGTAATGGGAATAAATTCAGATTAAATGAAACTGGCTGGGTTACCTGTTACAGATCTTACACCAGAACATATTTCAAGCTTCATTGAAATGTTTTATTTTTCTAATGCAGCTATTTCTTAAGGGTGAAAAGACAGATTTCATTCCTTTTTTTCCTATTCATTACAACACACACCTGAGACTGGCCATTTGTCATGATGGTTAGCATGATTCGCCCGGGCTCAGAAAAATGCTAAGCCAGGACTTGGATTATTTATTTTCCTTGAGAATTATTAGCAATAAAACAAACCCTACAATCATTAAAATAAAATAAAATACTTTCGTTACAAAGGTTTTGAGGAGGAAAAGAGCTGCATGAATCATCAGTTGGAGATCTCTTCACTGACTACAACATCTTAACCTAAGTGTTAGGTTGGTGCAAAAGTAATTGTGGTTTTTGCCATTAAAATTGCAAAATCTGCAATAACTTTTGCACTAGCCTAAATATAAGATAGGTAGATGTGGATGCAAAGTAACATCTCAGTGCCCAGGTTTGAATCCTAGATTCACTACTTGCTGTGTGACCTCAAGCAAGATACTTAACTCTGTTTCTCACCTGCAAATGGGATCAATACAAATATCCATCTTATAGGGGTTTTGTAAAGATTAAGTAAAACAGCATTTGTAGAATGTTTGGTGCATGCCTAGTATCCAGTAAGTGCTCAATAAATGCTAGCTGTATTTTGGAACTATAGTCAGCAGAAAGCCTCTACGCTTAGTTTACTACACTCAACAGGAGACTGGACTTTTTTTCTGAATTTCTTCTATCATGAATGGCAAACTTAAATTTTATACTCTTGTCCACACCATTTGGCTTCCTGCCCAATAAATCTGAACACTCTCTGCATTCACAAACAGACATGTGGGCCAGAAATAGTTTAAGTTAAACACAACTCTTCCACTCCCGCTGTGATCTCTAACATGAGAAAGAGAACAAACATCAGAAACATCAAGAACAATGTCAGCCACCTGTCAGCTTTAAGAGAGACAAAAAATCTAGGACTAGAAGAATTAATCCCCAGGGCACTAACAGACCCTCCCCAGTGTGATCAAAAGTTACTTCCAGGAGTCTTTGCAACACGTGAACAGCAGGAAAGCTACCAGAAGCCTGACAAAAGGAAAATACCTTGATTAGTTAAAATATACATACATATACATTTAAAAGAAAACCTGGAATTCCAGAAGGTAAAGACCAAAGCTTTTGATATGGGTCTCTGGCAATAGTCACAGAATGGAGTGTGTGATCTAACAGGCCTCACCACTTCAGCTAAGAAAGAAAGCAGAGGGGGGCAGTCCTGCAAGCCACAAGCCACCAGTCTGAGAAAACAAGAGACAAAGGGAGTGAGCACACCTACAATTTGGTCCTCACTATACAGAGCCAGTTACTCTCTTGGAAGGATCCCTCCTTACCAGACTGGAATTTCTTAAGAACAGATGCCGTCTTTTTCACCTTGGGATCCTCATAACTTAATTTTGTGTGTGACACCCAGCAGGCAATCAATAAATGTCTGTTGGGTGAATGAATGAGATGCCAAGAAACCTGCTGTAGGTCATGGCTGACAGGTGATAGACACAAGACTTGAAATTACATTCATTCATGCATTCATTCATTCAAACAGGCAGGCACTAAACCAGGCAGACCCATGATCTTTCTGTCTCTGCACCCAGTGTGTGTTGATATAGTAAGGTGTTTGCCAAGGCCACAGTAAACAAGCATAACAGGCTGAACAGCAGAGAGCTATTCCGGAGTTTTAGTAGCTGACCGAACAACTAAACTAAAAAGTATTGATGCTGACCTGTTCAGAGACCCTGGTCTCACTTCTGTTCAGTCTTTCCAGATGAGCTGGGTGAAAAATTGAAAACTGTGGTACCAAAGAAAGTTCTTTTTATCTAAACAGTCTCACATGGCCCAGGCACAATGCAAGGAACATATAAAATGTGATTTAAACACTAGAAAAAAGCCCGCTGGGGACAGCCTACCATTTGTAAGCTTGTACATTATTCAGACCAACCAGAGGACAAACACAATTTTTTTTCAGTCTAGCTATGGGAGTAAAAGTTCTTCCATGGAGCCAGATTTTTCATTTTCTTTTCTAGAGGTAAAAATAAGTATTTTGCTGTGTAGGTTCTGCTTGGTTTTAGTATTTTTAGTTTATTCTCCTTTACCTGTATTTTCCCCACTCTCTTCCACCCTCACTCCCCACATTTACCACTCACTTTACTCTGACAGTCGCTGGGAGATTATCAACATTCCCAAAATTTCTCAAAGGTGGGTTTGGGGCAGGCAAGACAGACATATGCTACCTGTCCAAAGTGGCAGACAGAGCCAGCTGTCTTGGGCGTGCAGGTGGGAAGCTGCTGGACATATGCAGGGTGATACGGTTTGGATTTGTCTTCCCACCCAAATCTCATGTCAAACTGTAATCCCCAATGTTGGAGGAGGGGCCTGGCGGGAGGTGATTTGGTCACAGGGGCAGATTTCCCCCTTGCTCTTCTCTTGATAGTGAGTTCCCATGAGGTCTGGTCGTTTAAAAGTGGGTAGCACCTCCCAGTTCACTCTCTTCCTCCTACTCCAGCTGCGTAAGACATGCCTGCTTCCCCCTCACATTCTGCCATGATTGTAAGATTCCTGAGACCTCCCCAGTCATGCTCCCTCTACAGCCTGCAGAACTGTGAGCTAATTAGATCTCTTTTCTTTATAAAGTATCCAGTCTCAGGTAGTTCTTTACTGCAGTTTGAGAATGAACTAATACAGAAAATTGGTACCAGAGAAGTGGGGTTTTGCTATAAAGATACCTGAAAATATGGAAGTGTCTTTGGAACTGGGCAATGGGCAGAGGTTGGAACAGTTTGGAGGACTCAGACAAAGAAAGGAAGAGGATGGGAAGTTTGGAACTTCCTAGAGACTTGTTAAATTGTTGTGACCAAAATGCTGATAGTGATATGGATAATAAAGTCCTGTCCAGGCTGAGGTGGTTTCAGATGGAGACGAGGAGCTTTTTGAAAACTGGAATAAAGGTCACTCTTTATGCTATGATTTAGCAAAGAGACTGGCAGACTTGTGCCCCTGCTCTGGGGATCTGTGGAACTTTGAACTTGAGAGTGATCATTTACAGTATTTGGCAGAATAAATTTCTAAGCAGCAAAACATTCAAGGGGTAACCTGGCTGCTGTTAATAGCATATGGTCATATGCATGAGCAAAGAGATAATCTGAAACTGAAACATATTTAAAACGGAAGCAGAACATAAAAATTTAGAAAGTTGGTAGCCTGACTATGTGGTAGGAAACAAACAAACAAACAAACAAACAAACAAACACAATTTCTGCAGAGGAATTCAAACCAGCTACAGAATTTGCATACTAGGAGCTGAATGTTAATAGCCAAGACAATGGGGAAAATGCCTCAAAGGCATTTTAGAGACCTTCATGGCAGCCCCTACCATCAAGGTCTAGATCCCTAGGAGGGAAGAAGAGTTTCTCATGGGCCAGGCCCAGGGTCCCACTGCCCTGAGTAAGCTGGGGACATGGCACTCAGCATCATGGCCACTCCAGCTCCAGCCATGACTTAAAGTGACCAAGGTACAGCTCAGGCCATTGCTTCAGAGGGTGCAAGCTGTAAGCCTTGGCAGCTTCCACATGGTGTTACGCCTGTGGGTATGCAGAGGGCAAGAATTGAGGCTTGGAAGCCTCCTGCCTCTTTCTCAAGAAATGTACTTTGTCATCAAATTGGTGTGATTTGCCTTGTGCTATCTGTTGTTTTAATCCACTGGGACTGCTGTAACAAATACCATACACTGGGTACTTTATAAACAACAAAAATTTATTTCTCCCAGTTCTGGAGCCTTGGAAGTCCATGATTAAGGCAGATTTGATGTCTAGTGAAGCCTGTTTCCTGGTTTAAAGGTGGTACCTTCTTGCTGTGTCCTCACATGGTGGAAGGGGCAAGACAGCTTTCTGGGGCTTCTTTTAGGACACTAATCCCATTCATAAGGACCCTGTGACCCTATGACCTATCATTAGGCCCTATGACCTAATCACCTCCCAAATGCCCCGGCCCCTAAAACCATGACATTGGTGATTACTTTTCAACATAAGAATTTTGGGGAGCACATTCAGATCATGACAACTGTCATATTAAAATGACCAATAACCAGTGGTAACTGAGAAAGAATAAGAGGCTTCCATCAGGATTTGGCAGGAATAAGTGTTTGAAAGCATCTCTTAGAAGTGGTAAATTCATTACTACACATTTTCTTTCATATCATGCTGATTTTGGCTTCCCCATGCAATCTCTTAACTATGAAGAATCAGAAGAATCAGATAACAGTAACTCGAATGTTGAGAACTCTAATGTCCATGCCCCTCTCAAGCACAGCAGAAGTGCTACCTATGGTGTATCAGTGAGCAGCAGAGTCTCAGCTTTCTTGGATCCTCCAAAGGCCTTTTTCTGCATCAATTCCATCAACTCTAGTCTTGTTACTCAGTTCCTTGGAGAGCTGTGTAAATCAGCATAGCCCATATGCCTGTCTAATCACTGATGCAAGTCTACAGCTTGCAAGAAATGAGGCTCAGTGGTGAAAGTTAGTTTGTGTTCTGTAGGGCCAAAGTAGGTCATAGATTCAGTAAAGTTCAGTTAAAACATAAAACAAACAAACACAAACAAAAAGCAGCAGCCAAGCCTCTTGTCAAGACAGTCAAAATGGTCCTTCTCACCCACCAGCCAGACTGCTTTCCTGGGAGTGAGCACAAAAGTATGTGCGTGTGAAACACAGGAAATATGCACATCGAATTCAAATAAAATTCTGGAGACTTCCCAAGACATTATTTTTTGATGGCCAGTGGTGATAGAATGAGAATGGATAATGTCAAAAACAATTAGAATCAAATCAGATTCCAACTTTATCCACTGGAGGGAAGACGATATACCACCCTGATGTTGGCTTCAATGTTTCATCCGGTAGATTAAGAAGCTGTGATTCAGTGAAAGGTCATCTAACTATAGGCAGCCAAATACCTGAGTTTAGAGAAAGATGCCTTATCCTCTCTGGTAATACAAGTTTTTTTCAATGAATAAGAATTTGGTCTGCTAGGGTTTAGAGAAATGTGTGGACTTCACAAAACAACATACAGACACACACATCCCAAACAACATACAGACACACACATCCCACCACCAACAACAACACAATCACCATCATTATCACCACCTGGGGCAACAGAAGTCAGCATTTTATAATGAAGCTACTAATTCAATGAATAAGAATTTGGCCCGCCAGGATTTAGAGAAATGTGTGGACTTCACAAAACAACATACACATACACACACACACACACACAACACCACCAACAACAACACAAACACCATCATTATCACCACCTGAGGCAACAGAATTCAGCGTTTTAAAATGAAGCTACTAATTCAACAAATATTTACTCAGTTCCTGCTACAAGTCTGGCCAGGTATTACGCTCAGTTCTGGGGGGCAAACAAGACAGACTTGGGTTTTGGCATTATGGAATTTAGAGAGAAATAATTACAAATTGTAAAAAAAAGTTAGGAAAGCCACAAATAGGCTTATGACAAACAGAATGGTTGATGAGAGCAGGGGAGACTCCAATTTATACAAACCTGAAAGATGAGAAGGAGCAACTTATACAAACAGCATTAGAAGGAGTGTCCAAGGTGCATAGGTCTTAAGTACCCCAAAACATAGACACTCATGTAAGCAAGACCTCAATAAACATAGTGAACATTTCCACCACCTCAGAATAATCTGTTACAGCTCTTGCCAACCAATTCTCTCCCTTGCCAATGACCTCCCCACTCAGGTCAACTACTCTAATTTCTACACCATAGACTAGTTTTGATTGTTCTTGGACTGCATATAAGCAGAATATTATAGCTTATACTCTTTTCTGTCTGACTTCCTTTTCTCAACATAATGTTTTCGAGATTCATCCATGTTGCAATATTTGTTACTAGTTTGTTCCTTTTAATTGCTATGCATTCTCCTATTGATTAACTTTGGATTGTTTCCCATTTGGGATCATTAGGAATAAAACTGCTATTAATAATTTGTACAAGTCCTTTTATGAATGTATGTTTTTATTTCTCTTGGGCAAATACATAGAAATGAACCTGCTAGGTAGTAGGATAAGTATATGATTACTTTAAAAGAAACTGACAACCAATTCACAAAGTGGCTGTAACAATGTAGACATCACCAGCAATATTTGAGAATTACACTTAAATCCATACCTATCAACATTTTGGCATTGCTGATCTTTTTGAATTTAGCTATTCTAATTGTTGTGAAGTGATTTTAATTTGTATTTCCCTAATGAGCAATAATGGAGCACCTTTTCGTGTGCTTACGTATCATACATACAGTTCCCTTTATGCAGTCTCTGTTCAAGTCTTTTTCCTATATTTGTATTGGGCTCTTTTTATTGCTGATCTGTACATACTCTTTATATATTGTGGATATGAATGTACAAGTCCTTTTGAGACATATGAATTGTAAATATTTTCTTTCAGTCTGTGACTTGTCATTTTATTTCTACAATGTCTTTTGAAAAGCAGACATTTTAAATTTTGCTTAGGTTCGATTTATCTTTTATTTTCTATCGTTGGTGCTGTTGTGGTTCTCCTGAAGAAATCTTTGTCTATCCCAAAGTACCAAAGATATTATTCTATATTATCTTCTATATGATTTATAGATAAACTTTTTGTATATGATTCATTTTGAATTAAGTTTTATATATAGTATGAGGTAGGGGTCAAGTTTACTTTTTTCCCATACTTTTATTCAGAATCTCTAATATCATTGATTTTAATCTTTCCATTTGCCACTAGATTACTTTGACACCTTTTTTGAAAATAAACTGACTATATATGTGGGTCAATTTCTTGACTCTATTCTGTTTTATTGACCTATTTATCTGTCCATAACCACATTGGCTTTATCACTATAGCTTTTTAAGAACTTGAAAGTGGGTACTGTCAGTATTTCAAATGTATCCCCCTTTCTGAAAATTGTTTGGCTATCCTGAGTCCTTTGGATTTTCATATAAATTTTATAATCAGTTTTCCAAGTTCTACATAAAAAATCTAAATGTGGTTTTGTTGAATCTATACTTAAACTTAGGGATAATCAATATCTTAACAATATTGGATCATTCAGCCCATGAATATGGGATACTTTTCCACTTATTTAAGTCTTATTTCGTTTTTTAGCAATGTTTTATAGTTTGAAAACATAGGTTTCACAGTTTTGTTTATTAATTCCTAAGTACCTATAAATGGTACTTTAAAAGTCTCTCTTTTCTAATTGTGTCTTAACACTGTATAAATATTTGATTGATTTTCTATATTGACCTTGTATCCTATGATCTTGCAAAATTCATTTATTCTAATACATTTTGTACATCTTAGAACTTTATAAATAAATAATCATGTTATCCAAAACTAATTTTACTTCTTCCTTGCCTGTTATTTTATTTTATTGTCTAATTGTACTGACTAGGACCACCACTAAAATTTTGAATATAAACAGTAGAAATAGACGTCTCTTTATGATGTCTGCAATCAAAAAGGAAAAGCATTCAATCTTTCACCACTAAGTATGAAGTTAGCAGTAAGCTTTTCATAGATGCCTTTATCAGACTTGGAAGTTTCTTTCTATTCTTAGTTTAATGACAGACTTTTTTTGTCATGAATACGTGTTGCTTTTTCTAAATCTATTGAGATGATTATATGATTTTCTTCTTTATTTTGTTAATGTGCTTACTTGCAATGGCTGATTTTCAACTTTTAAATCAACTGCATTTCTGGAATAAGTTCTAATTCTTCTTTATGTATTGTTGGACTTATCTTGATAATTTGAGAATTCTGTGTCTATATTTATGAGGGATATTGGCCTATAATTTTCTTGGCTGCAATATCTTTGTCAGATTTTGTTATCAGGATTATCCTGTTACCTTATCTGTATAGCCCTACAGAGTCAGTCAGGAAGTGTTCCCTGTTCTTCTGGCTTTTTTAAAGTTTTAGGTAAGGTTAACATTTGTTCTTCCTTAAATGTATGATTAAAGACACCAGTGAAACCATCTGGGCCTGGAGCTTTCTTTCTGAAAAGGTTTTAAATTAAAAATTAGATTTCTCCTTCATCTAGTATCCATTTTGGTTAGCAGTGGTTTACAAGGAAATTAATCATTTTACTTAGTTTTTAAATTTGTTGGCATGAAACTGCTTACAAAATTATCTTTTTTTAAGTATTTAGGATTTTTTAGAAGTATTCAATAGCTTTTCTTTCTTTCCTGATATTGCTAATTTGTGTGGGTTCTCTATTTTCCCTGGATCAGTCTTGTTAGGAGTTTATCAGTTTCATTAATATTAAATAATAATAATAACAACAAGGGCAAGTTCAGTACCACTTTCTCCCTCATGTATAGAATCAGAAGTACTTTATCTAAAAATTTTGGAATTGTGAGAAAATATTTACAAACTATGCATCTGACAAAAGTCTAATATCTATAATCCATAAAGAACTTAAACGAATTTACAAGCAAAAACCAAACAACCCCATCAAAAATTGGGCAAAGGACATGAACAGATACTTTTCAAAAGGAGACATTCATGTTGCCAAAAAGCATATGAAAAATTGCTCAACATCACTAATGATTAGAGAAATGTAAATCAAAGCCACCAAGAGATGCCATTTCATAACAGTCAGAACGGCTACTACTAAAAAGTAAAAAAATAATAGATGTTGATGAGGTTGTGGAAACCGAATGCTTATACACTGCTAATGGGAATATAAATTAGTTCAGCCATTGTGGAAAGCAGTTTGGCAATTTCTCAAAGAACTTAAAACAGAATTACTATTTGACCAAGCAATCCCATTATTGGACATATACCCACAGGAATATAAATTATTCTACCATAAAGACATATGCATGCATATGTTCATTGCAGCATATTCACAATAGCACAGTCATTAAATTAACCTAAATGTTCATCAATGGTAGACTGGATAAAGAAAACGTGGTACATACACAGCATGGAATACTATGCAGCCATGAAAAAGAATGAGACCATGTCCTTTGCAGCAACATAGATGAAGCTGGAGACCTTTATCCTAAGGAAACTAATGCAGAAACAGAAAACCACATACCACATGTTCTCACTTATAAGTGAGAGCCAAACACTGAGTACATATGAACACAAAGACAAAACACATATGACAAAAACTGAGGCCTACTTGAGGGTGAAGGGTAGGAGGAGGGTGAGGATCAAAAAACCACCTGTTGAGTACTACACTTATTACCCTGGGTGACCAAATAATTTGTACACCAAACCTCCACAACACACAATTTACCCATATAGCAAACCTACATATACACCCGTAAATCTAAAAGTTAATCAAAAAGATTGGCAATTTTAAACAACTGCCATCTACATTAATTTCCCAAATCTAACACCAATCATCATGGTCCACATGTATTCATTATTCTTAAGAAATTCAATAGCATGTGACTAAAACAAATCAGCATATTTGGAGAGTTTCATGATATTATCCTCATAATAATATTATGAACTATTATTATATTCATTTCAAAAATAGAAAATCAAAGCTTAGAGAAATTAAGCAATTATCAAAGTCAAAAAGCTATTTTGGATTCAACTCATGTCTCTCTGTTCCAGTGCCTAGGAACTTCCCACTGTTCCAGTGCCTAGGAACTAAACCATGATGTTTTCAGGAACAAACAATTGAGATCCTATCACCACCACTGGAGCAGCCAACCTTTGGAAAGGTATGGTGCCTCAAGAAACTGGGATAAAGATAGATGGAAAAAAAGAATCTATGATAAGAAAGGATGTTTGTCAGTTTTTCACATGGGTCAAGAAGTTTCACACTGTATTGAATAAAATACTACTGTTGATGGAAACAACAGAAAGTAACACTTTGACAAATGCAGCTCTAGAGGAATGTAGCTCTTTCTTGACTTATTAAGAATCAATCATTCTCCTACTGGGTTTCTCCTCCAAAATATCAATTTTTCAAACACATACACAATTTTCAACATCCATTTCAAAAGTGTGATTAATGAGGATGGGAAGTATTGCTTGCAAGCTTATAATATGCTGTGTTGATCAAATCATGCCATTTCTTTTTATTAAATAATAGGTTCTCATAGGGTTATGATTTGCCCTCTTATTTCTAGAGATTTCTTTGAAATAAATGCCTTTCTTTGAAAGCATTAGCTTTCAAAGTTTGGATAGGGAAGGTTGGATAGGGGTTTGAAAGAAATGCCTTTCTTTGAAAGGCATTTATTTCTTCTTAATCAAGAAATATTAGGGTTTAACTAAACATTTATTTCAGGACTTGTTCTTATTGAATGCCTCATTTTAGAAAATAAAGAAAAATAACTCTCATTTCTATTATCTATGTTCACCATTCTTAAAGATTAACAAAAAAGACAACTATTTCAGGAACATCTATTAAAAAAAAAAAAAAAAAGTGCTACCTAGAGTCCCTGAACTCTAGTAAAACACTGGACATACATGTTAGACCCATACCTTGTGAACATCTATTATTCATTTCACCCGTGAATCAGTGCATATAACAAATTTTCCAGTGCTAAAAACAACCATAGAACTGTGCTTTTAATTCTTCTTTACATTCAGGTTTACAGTGGGAAACACTTTCTCATGTATTCTCTAGCATTATCCTAACAACCATTTTGCAAAGGAGATAAGATAGATGACATGGAGAAGCAAATGTGGATTTTGCTAATCAAAGGTTTCTAGGAAGTTTGGAAACATGAATCCAGACCTGATAGATGGGTAGGCAGGATGTGGATGCATTTTCTCAACATCTACAGTGCCAGGCAGGGCAGGCTATAGGGAAGAGCCAGGAGGGCACTGCGTGGGGGAAGGAACAGGAGCCACAGACCAGGGCAGGCACTGTGAGGGCTTGGGACTGACTGGTTTGAAGAGTACATGCTGGAGGAGAAAGAACGTGCTCTTCTCAAATGGGTAGGAGAGAAAATGCAAACTGGTTCAAGCAGGTTTTGGGAAAATCTCCAGGTTAGAATTCCCCAGCAAGTTATTAAGGAATTGATGAGTGATTCTGAGTGATGCAGATCTCTAGGTTTTCAAGGCTGGTGCCGCAGAGAAGAGATGAGGGCTTCTGGTGCCACTGTGTGGGAGAACTGAACAGGAACGCTGTATAGCAGGCTGGGGGATGGGGGAGGTGTAGGATGCAGGTCCATTTTCCATTCTCAAGAAGGATTTTGTGTGAGTCAGTGTTCTCTAGAGGGACAGGACTAATAGGATAGATGTATATATGAGAGGGAGTTTACTAAGGAGTATTGACTCATACAAACACAAGGTGATGTCCCACAATAGACTGTCTGAAGAAAGCCAGTTCGAGTCCCAAAACCTCAAAAATAGGGAAGCCGACAGTGCAGCCTTCAGTCTGTGGCTATAAGCCCGACAGCCCCTGGCAAACCATTGGTCTAAGTCCAAGATTCCAAAAGCTGAAGAACTTGGAGTCCAATGTTCAAGGGCAGGAAGCATCCAGCACAGGAGAAAGATGAAGTCTGGAAGACTCAGCAAATCAAGTCCTTCCATGTTCTTCTGCTTGCTTTATTCTAGCCATGCTGGCAGCTAATTAGATGGTGCCTACCCAGATTGAGGGTGGGTCTGCCTTTCCCAGTCCACTGACTCAAATGTTAATCTCCTTTGGCAACACCCTCACAGACACGCTCAGGAACAATACTTTGCATCCTTCAACCCAATCAAATTGACACACAATATTAACCATTACAGATTCAAATAAAAAACTGGAAGGCAGCCAAACCCCTATCCAACCTTCCTTTAGGCTGCATTGCCACTTCCAGGATGGAGTGAGATGAGACAACATTCAGAATCCCACTTCTGGTGAGCATGGGTTACCAGCAGAAGAGGACAAGTAAGGTCTCTGAGCCTCCCTTCCAGGGCAGAAGCATCACCCGAGCTTCCCAAATCCTGGAAGGACACAAAAAGAAGGGAAGGAGTCAAAGCCCTTTTCTGGGCCTGCTACCAGAGGGTGAAAGTGAGCAGAGGCCAGAAGAACTATCAGGGCAATGAAAGGCAAGAATGTTCATGAGTAAAGGCAAGAATGTCCATGAGTAAAGGCAAGAATGTCCATGAGTAAAGGCAAGAATGTTCATGAGTAAAGGCAGAATATCATACTCATCCCTTGGCTTTGTGTCACCAAATCTCTGGCCCTGAAAAGCCCGATGATGTAAGGGAAAAATAAAGATCAGTAATAAACGAAAATCATTCTTATCCTATTAAACTGCTTTCATAAATAAAGAGGAAGTCTTGGGTCACCACCCAGGACTTAGTTTCCTGAAGGACCAGGAAAGGGTAACAGCAAACGGATTTGGAATTGGCCAATGGCAGGTGCTGGCTAAGTGACTGGCTCTCCAGTTTGCCTCCTTGTGTCTGCCACAGTGCCACGCAGGCAAGCTGGCAGCCATATAAAGATCCTCACCTTCAGAGACCTACAGATGGTCCCAGAACTCTGATCAGCAATGCCTTCTCAAAGCAGAAGTGATGCCATCAACCAAGCACATGTCACTCCTCAGCCAAAAGCAAATACTCAGGGAGAATCCCTGGCCCTGACAATGACCCTTCACTTCTTCTGGCATAGACTTCCCTAGCAAATGTCTGCGTGGAGACAGCCTGGGCATCATCCTATTCCCTGGTTGATACTCTGATCCCCTGGCTATGCTTAGATGGGCTACACAAAGCCTCAAACCAATGGGCCCTCCTGCCAGTCCGATTCAAAAGTCTTATTAGGTTTTCTGGTTTCTAACTATGTGGAAGTTCAACAATTCAGCCTGTGCTATTCACCAAACCTGTAACATGTACAAAGTGCTGGGCTGGGTCCAAAGAGATGGGGAGATGAGCAGGCAGGCCTGCCTTCTAGGGGCTTGTAGTCTAGAAGGGAGGCCAGGCTTACACTCCAACCTCCACTGGCTGGAGGTGGAAGGGGGAAGAGTGAGGCCTGGGGAGCAGGAGAGTCCTTGTATGGGAGGGGAAGTTTCCTAGAAGGCAGGGATGCGAGCTGGGCCTTGAATGAGAGCCTTGACCAGGGCTCTGTGTTGCGGGGCGGGAAGGGTAGTGAGGGGCTTAGCAGCAGGAATGGGCGACTTGCTTTTGGGAGGATCGAGAGAATGTGGAAACTCAGTTACTACATCTTCACTTTACTTTGACTCTAGTCTCCCAGGCAGAGAAGATGACACATCCCCCCAGGGGCTCTGTCAAAATTTCAGGGAGTCCACTATAAAAAAAAAAATGAAAACAGAAAAGAACAAGTATTGGCAAGGACATTGGATATGTACTGTTGGTGGAAATGTAAAATGATGCAGCTGCTGTGGAAAGCAGTACAGTAGTTCCTCAAAACATTAAAAACAGAATTACGATATGATCCAGCAACTCCACCTCTGGGTTTATACCCAGAAAGAATTGAAATCAGAGGCTCAAAGAGATATCTGTACCCCCGTGTTTGTAGCAGCATTATTCGCAATAGCTAAAACATGAGAGCAACCCAAGTGTGCACTGCTGGATGAATGGACAAACAAAATGTCATGTAGACATAAAATGAAAGAATATTCAGTCTTAAAAAGGGAGGAAATTCTGAGATACGCTACAACATGGATGAACCCTGAGGATGCGTATGCTAAGTGAAAGAGAACAGTCACAACAAGACGAATACGGTATGATTCCATTAATATGAGGGACCTAGAGTAACTGAAATCACAGACGGAAAACAGAGTGGTGGTTGCCAGGGGCTTGGCGAAGGAGAATGGGGAGTCAGTGTTTAATGGGTAGAGTTTAGTTTTGCAAGATGAAAGGAGTTCTGTGAATAGATGGTGGTGATGGCTGCACAACACTGTGAATGTACTTAATGTCACCGCACACTTAAAAATGGCTAAGCTGGTAAATTTTGTGTTAGGTATATTTTACAAAAACCAAAAAATCTACACATGCAGGAATGTTCTCTCCTCTGTCCCTCATGGACAAGGCTGCAGAGATTAGTCAGGGCCAAATGACAAGCTGAGTGTGGTTTTTTTATTGCATTGAGAATCTGCCAGTATGGACTTGATGCCAGAGGCTAGTAATGCTCACACCCTCACCCGAGCACCAAGGCCTTCACAAGCTCCAGCTCTTCCCACCATAGGAGCTATCGGGAGCAACAGGCCAACCATAACAGCAGGGAACCCTGAGACAGGCAGCTGCAAGGTGCCTCGGCTCTGCCCCTCCTCTGCCTCTACCATCCAGATGCAACATCACCCCCTAGACAATGCCAGCTGGAGGAGGACGGACTGAAAAGGTGCATGTGCTAAAGACACTGACTCTAGTCCCCTGGGTGTCCCTGGGACCCCCGGCTCTATACTCTGTGATGTTATTCACTTAGCTGTGGCAGGCAGGTCTCAAGTGCTGGTAGATCCTGGTGACCCTTACTGCTCATCTCTACCAAGGTGGCCCAGCCCTGCCACCTGCACCCACACTCACCCACGGTCCTGGGGATGGGTGTCAGGCTACACAGAGTACCACGTTCTTCATAATCTCCTTCTACATGCACATGGGCCCTATGACACATTTCTTGGAGCAGCATCTCTCAAGAATAAAGGACACAAACTGCCTCTGGGAGAAGCAAACCTCATCCCACTACATGTTGCAAATGCATAGAATAATTTTGGAAGATGAAGCCATCTTTCGCCCACAATCGGGGGTCTAATTGATCCAAATGCCCAGAATGAAGCATCAACAGTCACTCTGCAGTGGGTTTAGAGACTGTTACTGCATGAAAAAGCTTTTACCCACGTAATTACTCAGCAGCACTTGTGGAATTGAGAATACAGGCTGAGTGCAAGAAAAGAACTGAACAAACTCTTACAAAGTCACTTTTTTGCTCAGGTTTACACATGTGGGGCAAAAGTCTTCTAACAACACCTTTTCTAGGGGAGGCAGCCAGTTCCTCTGCAATGAGCTTGCATGGCCAAGCCTGTGCTATTCCAAATCCCATCTCTCATAAACGTACTGGAGGAGACCCAGGAAACGGTGGTCCCCAGGTTACCTCTAACTTTTTAGGACAACTATCCTAGTTGTACCCAGAGGCTTCCTTTGTGTCTCTAACAATTGCTTCCATAAATTATGTGATTCACTATTAATTCTGTTCTTCCAGTTTAGCCACCATCCAAAACAATACAATGGAGAAAATAGCAGGTACTGACCTTCTGTCCCCACTGTTTAAAATCAGGCTCTGACCCTGGTCATTTGCATCTGAGCCCATGCTGGCTGACACACTGGCTGACCTCACCCTGGGTGTTCCTGCCTCGGTGACCTCTGTAGGTATGGGTGCAACCACTAACCAGTGTTCCTGGAAATGAACCTCCAGCAGGCTTCCACACCTCCAAGCTGGAGGCTGGCAGGCAAGAGCACCTTGCTGAGCTCCTTACATGTGGCCATCTCCAGAGGCCTAACTCAAGGGAGGGCTCCTTGAAGTACACACTGACTTTCAAGAATGACTTAATGAATCACGAGGTCAGGAGTTCGAGACCAGCTTGGCCAACATGGTAAAATCCCATCTCTACTAAAAATACAAAAAACTAGCCGGGCATGGTGGCGGTCACCTGTAATCTCTCAGCTACTCGGGAGGCTGAGGCAGGAGAATCGCTTGAACCCGGGAGACAGAGGTTGCAGTGAGCCGAGATTGTGCCACTGCATTCCAGCCTGGGCAACAGTGTGAGACTCCATCTCAAAAAAAAAAAAAAGAATAACTTAAATGGCACTTTATGGTTTTTAAATGCACAGCAGGACATGACCAGAGAAACAGTCTTCAATTTTTTATTTTTGCTTTGAACTGTAAGACACGGAGTTTCCAAAGCGTGTGAATCAAATTAATACCATAAGTGGAGACACGAGAACCACTCCAAAAGGAACATGTTGACTAAATACATGTCCCCCCTCACAGCAAAACACATGCCATGGAGGGCATCACTAAGAATGCAATAATCGAACAAGCACCTTTCAGTAGGGAAATAAACTTGACTGAAGGATTTGTAGCTTCCTCTAGTGTTGCATGAGACAGAAGTGCATTCCAGTAGGTACCTGTCAGGACCGTCTCTGGCTCTCCCATCATCTGGGGACACAGACCAGTTTCTGACTTTTCCAGAATCATAGTTCAATAGGGAATGGTGTTACATTATCCCATTTAATTTTCCTCACAGCCTGAAAGGTAAGGACTGAAACTCCCATTCCACAAATAAATAAACGGAGGCACAAAGTGAAGCAATTGGCCCAAGATTGCATCATTACTAAGTCATGCAGCCAGGTCAAACTCAGGTCTGTCTGAGTCTGAAAATAATTCTCCTCTCATCAATACAGAAACATACTTAGATACGAAGTAACTCAGTTTCTTTATGTAGAATAATGATTATAAAAGCAAATATATCGTTTTTGGCCCCAGGTAAGGTCCTGAAAAGGCATTCTTTTGACACTCAACAATATCTGGTTACGAATATACAGAAAAAGAATTTAAAACTGAATAGTCATGGTATTTAGACCAGAAACTCAAAAGTTAAAATGCTCTATGTGGTCTGGGCCTTCTCCACCATAGGTTAACTCACCTCCCTCACCTGCACATGTGCCATGATGACAGGCAAGCGCACTGGAGGGTGTTCCACTCAGAAACGCTCTCACTTCTTGTGGCCTGTTCTCACCTCATTCTTCCTTCAGAAGTAATTGTCCCAGATTTCTCTATGTTAAAGACACCATTATCATGCATTATATAGTTTTCATACTAGCGCATAACAGGATTGTAATTAAGTGGCCATTTCTGTAATTATTTGTGTAATGTCCATTGTTGTCCATCAGGGCTGCCAAGAATAGTTGTTCAGGATGTGCACTGCCCAAGGGTGCCCAGCAGAGGAGCGAGGCCTCTTCTCACTTTGCTCTGTACCTTGGGTTGCACCTGCCAGGAGGATGTGATGCCTTTTCCTAATTGGCATAAGGCATTGCATGGGCTCACAGCAGTCCTGCCCTGTAAGCACTGCTAGGGTGGGGATTGTGTCTACTTCCTCCTGCACCAAACATAAACTTAGTAGGTATCCAGTAAATATGTGTGGAACAAATTATTAAATGACTAAATGAAAATGAATACTTTTAAAATATTTTACAGAGTATTGAGAGTGTTACCAAAGATATCGTGACAAAGGCCAAATTGTGAAGTGTGGCAACTTCATGTCATTTGTTCTAGCAGCTAAAACCTTAGCCACAGGAGGACACAAGCCCCAGATTCACAGGACGAGCCCTGGGGAGAGCTGGGCAGCTGTGCATTTGGCTCCCTCTCTCTCTCTCCAGAGTCAGCAAATGCAGTCATTCTTCTTTTTTGGAAGAAAATAGTTTTGATAGAAAATAATTAGAATCTTATTTATAAAGTACGGGAAATGATCCCCAGGACAAAATATTTGGAGATTTGACCAAAAGACCATATTAGTAAACTGCAAAAATTGAGACCTTTTTTTTTTCACAAGCTTATTAATCATCTTGGGATCTGTGGAGGGAGGCTCAGCTGGTGGCACTCAAAAATACCAAGTGTTTTCCCTAGCATCTGTTATTAGGTAGGTGCAAAAGTAAGTACGGTTTTTATAACTACTTTTGCACCAACCTAATAGTAAATAAATGTATATAAGGAAAGCAAGGGTCCTTCCTCCCTCACTCCTCCTAAAATTAGAGTTCCTCATGAGGGAGATCCCATGAAAGAGAACAACTTGTGGCCTGAAATGGAATCCATTTATTGGTAGAAATAAGCAGAAAGAGGCTCTCAAATAACTTTTACCTTCTGAAAATGTCTGCTTATTTAAAAAAAAAAAAAAAAAAAAAAAAAAAAAAAAAAAAAAAAAAGACTTGAGATATGTCCAGGCTCTGGAGTAAAAGTGATCATTTATCTCTGCTCTGCCCCAAGTCCCCAGTTCTCCAGGTCCACCTCAAGCTTCCAGGTAGAAAGGGCTCTAACTCACAGGTGTTCATGTTAATCTTTCAGGTCCTTAGCTCTGCTGGGAAGGCAGAGAGGGAATCCAGCAGTTACAAGGGGCCCACTGTGTGCTGGGCACAGTGCAATGAACTCACACCTCTTATCCCTTTCAATTATCACCAGGCCTTCTTTGACAGGCATTTTAAAGCCCTCTTATAAAGCTGATTAGACCGAGGCTGAAAGAGACCACAGAATTTCCTAGCTCCAAGCGACCTGACCTGTGACAATATCCCGACCCCTTCAGCCTCTAACAGCCGTGGCTCTAGGGGACAGGTTGAGCATCTGTTCCCTGCACATCCAGTTCCCCACCAGCACAGGCAGCATGGGTTCTGGCAGCCAGCAGAAGCCCTCAGAGAGGAAGGTTCAGCTGCCACTAGTTGGAAATCAGACAGGTGTGCAGGGACATAGTAAGGGCTGAAGGAATTAGTATGTATGAGCTTCTGACAGCATGTGGGAAATATGGGAGAAGGGCAAGTGCAAAGGCCAAGGAAGGAAACAAGCAATATCTCCTGTGGAGTCTGCTGGCAAGAGCTGAGCTCTGAAATCAAGGGTTTGGGTTCTGATGTCAGATGCTCTGGGTATAAATGCCAGCTCCGTGACATGCTGGCTGTTGACGTGGAGTCAAATTATTGCACTCTCTCAGTTTCCTCAACTGGACAATAGGGCTAATAATAGTAAAGACCCTCAGAGATTTATTTTGAGGATAAAACAAAATAAAGCCTTTAAGGCCCTTAACACAAAACCTGACACATTTCACATACTTAATAAATGATAGCCATTTGCATTATCATGGAAAGGACAGGGTGGCTAGAATGTGACGTATAAGGAGGAGAGGAGAAAACATGAGGTTGAAGAGACAGCAGGGGCCAGATCCTGCAAGGGCCTGAAGACCATGTGAAAGGGCCTGGGTTTTCTCTCAGGTGCACTGGAAGCCACTGCAGAGTTCAAGCTGAGGAGTGACCCGACGTGATCATTCTAGAATGTCATTCTCCAAAAACATGAAACGCCTTTTCTATGTCTCTATCTCCAGTATGAAATCTGCTGCTGGCATAGAGGGAAGGTGCTATTTAGCACTAATTAGCAGACTCCGAAGGTTGATGAAAGGAAAGAAGCATTGGTCTGAATCATCCAAAGATGGCACAGACTTGGCTGTAGAATGATCTGTTTCATTTTCCTTTGGCAGACTTAACTCCCTAATTATGATTGTTCTGGCTAACATTCAAATGAGTTTGCATTTTCCAAGGAGAGGCCAAGAGAGGCAGCCCCGCCCCACCAGGAGGCGTAAGGAAGCAAGCCTGGAAGGAAATGTTTGCTGTGGAGGCCCCCATGGGAATGACTTATCCAGGCTTATGAGTTCTATCCAAAAGGGAAAAGAAAATATCTGGTTGTAAGAAAATGCATACTAGATATGAATCTGAAAACACACACACACACACACACACACACAGAAAGGGCCTGGTGGTTCTGAACCCAAAACAGAAGGTTTCTGTGGCAGGGCCCCAGATGAGAATGGACACCCAGCTCGGGATCGGGACAATTTCCAGAAAAAGGGAATGTGCAACAGTGCTCGCTCATGGTATTCAGATCTTTAATTGTTTTCAGCTTTATTGAGCTATAATTGACAAATAATAATTGTATATATTCAAAGCATACGATGTGATATTTTGATATATGTATTTATTGTGAAAAGATTGCCACAAGCAAGCTAATTTACATATCCATCACTTCACATAGTTACCTTTGGGGGAGGGGCGAGAATGCTTAAGATCTATGCTCTTTGCAAATTTCAAGTATACAATACATTACTAATTATGCTCGCTCTCTGTACATTAGGTGTTCAGAATTTATTCATCTTATAAGTTTGTACACTTTGACCAACACCTCCCCATTTTCCCCAACCCCACAGCTCCTGGCAATCAACTTTCTAATCTCTGCTTTGATGAGTTCAACTTTTTTAGATTTCATATCTATGTATGTAAGATCACGCAGTAGTTGTCTTTCTGTGTCTGGCTTATTTCGCTTAGCATAATGTCCTCTAGGTTCATCCATGTTGTTACAAATAGTAGAATTTCCTTTTCTTTTTTTGAAGTGGAATAATATTTAATTGTATATCTATATTTATCACATTGTCTTTATTCATTCATCCATTGACAGGGTGTTTCCATATCTTGGCTATTGTGAATAATGCCGCAATGGATTTGGTGGTACGGATATCTCTTTTGACATATTGATTTCATTTCCTTTGGATATGGACTCAGAAGTGAGATTGCTGGATCATATGGTAGTTACATTTTTAATTTCTTTAGGAAGCTCTATGCTATTTTTCATAAGGGCTATACCAATTTACATTCCCACCAACAATGTACAAGGGTTCCCTTTTCTCCACAACTTCGCCAACATTTATTATCTCTTGTCTATTTGATAATAGCCATTCTAACAGATGTGTGATGACACCTCATTATAGTCCTGAATGGTATTTCCCTCATAATTAGTGCTGTTAATGTATCTGTTGGATACTTGTAGCTTTCTTTAGGATAATGTCTATTCAGGTCTTTTGCCTGCTTTTTAGTTGGGTTATTTGTCTTTTTGCTATTTAGTTGTATGAGTTCTTCATATATTTTTGATGTTAACCTCTTATTTGATATATGGTTTGCAAATATTGTCTCCCATTTCAAGGTTGTCTTTTCATTTTGTTTATTGTTTCCTTTGCTGTGCAAAAACATTAGTTTTTTTTGTAATCCCACTTGTTTATTTTCCTTTTTTTTTTTTTAACCTGTGCTTTAGGTGTCATATACTAAAAAACCATTGCTGAGAAGACCAAAGTTGAGGATCTTATTTCCCTATGTTTTCTTCTAGGTGTTTGATGGTTTCAGGTTTCATGTTTAAATCCTTAATTCATTTTGAATTGGTTTTTGTGTATGATATAAGGATCCAATTTCATTTGTTTTTGCATGTGGATATCCAATTTTCCCAATACCATTTATTGAACAGAGTACCTTTTCCCTCTGGTGTATTGTTGGAGTCTTTGTCAAAAATTAGTTGATCCTATATGCATCAGTTTATTTCTAGGCTTTCTATTCTATTCCATTGGTCTGTTTTATGCCAGTATTATACTGTTTTGATTATTACAGTTTTGTAATATAATTTGAAATCAGGAAGTGTGATGCCTCTAGCTTTCTTCTTCTTACTCAAGATTGATTTACCTATCTAGGGTCTTCTGTCTTTTCATGAAAAACTTAGGATTTTTTTTCTATTTCTGTGAAAAATGTCATTGGAATTTTGATAAAGATAGTATTGAACCTCTAGATTGCTTTGGGTAATATAAACATTTTGACAATATTGATTCTTCATAAGTATGAACTATCTTTCCATTTGTGTCTTTAATTTCTTTCATCAATATTTTATAGATGTCCATTTCCCAAAAGATGTCCATTACAAAGGACACATGGTAATTTTAATTTCTATTTTGAAATGTCTTGAATGATCTCTAAACTCAAATTTGGAAGTCAATAATTTGAAACAGTAATAAAAGAAAACCACACAAAATAGCTGTTATCCAATCCCTTTATAATTTAAGTCCACTCCATTACCAAGGGTTAAGAACAAGAACTCTGTTGTTAAAAGGTTTCACAATTGATGATTCTAGGGGCTTTGCATCCACATGAAGTCACATCATGCTACAGGAAGAGATAAAATAAAAAACGAGGATATTTAATATTGGAAAAAAGGGTCAAACTATCAAGAAGACATGATAATCATAAATAGGAATATGCCTATAAACAGAGTCCCAAAATATATGAAGCAAAACCTCACAGAACTAAAAGGAGAAACAGACAAATCTACAACCATAGTTGAAGACTATCAAACTCTACTCTCAGTAACTGATAGAATAAGACACACGCACACAAAAAGCAAGGACCAAAAATCTCTGAACATCATCATCTTAAGTAATTGACACATGGAATGCAACACCCAACAGATGCAGAATAAATTTTCAGGTGTGCATAGAACATCCCCCAAGATAAACTATACATTGAGCAATAAAACAAATCTCAATAAATTTCAAGAGACTAAAATTTCATATATCATGTTTTCTATTCACAATAAAACTAAATTAAAAATTTATAATCTTAAGTAGGGAAGCCTTAAATATATGAAAAGTAAACAATCAACTCCTAAATAGCCCACAGATAAAGGAAATCACAAGGGAATGTAGAAAATACTTGAACATCATAATAACACCATGAGAGGCCTCATATTGTGGGGAAAATAGACTTCACTAAAATAATCCAGCCATTCACTAAGCAAATGACAACAATAAGCTTTAGAATGCAAGGTGAATAGTACTGAGAATTGCTCTATTACCTAAATACACTGGTCTCCAACAACAACAACAAAAATGAGACATGCAAAGAAACAGGAAAGTCCGATCATACACCAGGAGAAAAAGGAGGCAACAGAAATTGCCTGTGAGGGCCACCAGATGTCAGATTTAACAAAGACTTCAAAGTAGCCGTTATAATTCTATTTAGAGAACTAAAGGAAAGCATGCCTAAGGAAGGGATGGAAGGGATGATGACAGTGTCTCATCAAATTAAGAATATCAATAAAGAAACAAATTATAAAAGAGAACCAAATAAAAATTCTGGAATTGAGAAGTACAGTAACCAAAGGGAAAAATTTACTAGACGGCCTCAGCAGTAGATTGGAAACAAAGAAGAAAGGATCAGCAAATTTAAGATAGTTTGATAGCGATTTTGGAATCCAATAAATAGAAGGAAAAAAAGAATGAAGAGAAATAAACAGTCTCACAGAAATATGGGACACATTTAAGCATACCAGTGTAGATGTAATGAACGTACCTGAAGAAGTGATAAGAGACGAAGAGGAGCAGAAAAAAATATGCAAAGGAACAATGGCTGAAAACATCCTAAATTTGATGATAAACACTAATGTACATATCCAAGGAGCTCAATGAACTCCAAGTCGATAAATACAAAAAGATCCACGTACAGATAAGTCATAATAAAAATGAGGAATGACAAACAAGGGAAAAATATTTAAAGCAACAAGAGGAAAAATGATCTGTCACTTACAAGGGACCCTAATAAGATAAACAGCTCACTTCCCAACAGAAACAACTCCAGAAGAAAACAGAACAATATACTCAAAGAAAAAAAAAAGTCAATCAAGACAAAATCATTGTTCAAATGTGTAGGCAAAATAAAGATGTTCCCAGAGAAAAAAAAAAAAACTAAAGTTGAGAGAATTCATTGCTAGCAGACCCACCTTACAAAAAAATGCTAAAGTCTTTAGACCAAAAACAAGTGATCCCAGATAGCAATTTGAAAACGTACACAAAAAACAAAGAACACCAATAAAGTTGATTATGTAATTATAAAAGACAGTATAAATGCATCTTTCTTCTCCTTTCTTAACTGATTTAAAAAGCAGTAATAAAGAATGATACCTATGTAATTGCATTGTTGTTCCTACAACATATGGAAAGATAATATATTTGCTAATAGCAGCACAAAAGAAGTGGGTGGGAGCAAAGCCGGATTGGACCAAGGAAATGAAACCAGATGGTAACTCAAATCCACAGGAACAAATGAAAAGAATCAAATATGTTAAGAAAGTAAATACACCAATTCTAGGAATATATATATTTGCTCTCCTTTTTTCTCTCAGCTTCTTTAAAAGACATACAATTATATAAATAATAATTGTAACAATATATTATTGGGTCTGTAATATATAAAGATACAATATGTACAGTAATAGCAGCATCAAGATAGGGAGGAGGTAAGAGAGCTATACAGGAAAAATACGACCTTGGGTTAGGAAATTATTTCTTAGATATTATGATGAAAGCACAGATAACAAAGGGGAAAATAGATACATTTGACTCCATCAAAATTTAAAGCTTTTTGCTGTAAACAATACTACCATGAGAGTAAAAATACAACCCACAGAATGGGAGAAGATATTTGCAAATCATATGTTTGAGAATGGTCTTGTATCTACAATATATAAAACTACACTTAAACTTCAATAATAAAAAGACACATAACTGGATTTAAAAATGGGCAAAGGATTTGCATAGAAAATTCTACAGATAAGATAAACAAATGGCCAATAAGCACATGAAAATGTCTTCAACTTCATTAGTCATTAGGGAAACATAAATCAAAATCATAATTAGACACCATTTCATACCCATTAGCATGGCTATAATAAAAAAGATGGAATATAACAAATGATGGCAAGGATGTGGAAATATTAGATGTCGGTCTGTTGGTCAGAATATAAAATGGGCAGTTGTAATGGAGCAGGTTGGCAGTTCCTCAGATTTATACCCAGAGTTACCGTATGTCCATCAATTCTATTCTTAGTTATTATTACCTTCAATAGCAAAACCCACAATTACTTTTGCACCCACCTAATATGTACTCAAGAGAAAACATATATCCCACAAAAACTTGTATACTATTTTTACAGCAGCATTATTCATAATAGCCAAAAGCTAGAAACAACCCAAATGTCCATCAAATTACTTAGATTCATGGATAAATAAAATGTGATCTAATAAAAGATTATTGAGCAATAAAAAATAAAGTACTAATACATGCTACATCAATGAATCTTGAAAACATTACGCCAAATGAAAGAAATCAGTCACAAAGGACTATATATTGTATTATTTCATTTATATGAAATGTCCAGAATAGGCAAATTATAGAGACAGAAAGTAAATTAATGTTTGCTTAGGTCTGGGGATAGACAAGGTGGGAACTGGTGGAGGGAGAGAGCTAATAGATTCAGGTTTTATTTTATAAGAGACAAAAATATTGTAAAATTAGATTGTGGTGATTGTGCAAATGCTGTGACTATACAATAAACAATATACTAAAAACATATACCATAAACCATTTTAAATGGGTGAATTGAATCATATGTAAAATTTATTTCAAATGAATGTAATTAAATAAAGATCTTGCCTGATGTCAAGATCTAATATAATGCTATACTAATCAATATAGTGTGGTTCCATATGTTCATTGCAGCACTATTCACAATAGCAAAGACTTGGAACCAGCCCAAATGCCCATCAATGATAGACTGGATAAACAAAATGTGGTACATATACACTATGGAATACTATGCAGCCATAAAAAAGGATGAGTTCCTGTCCTTTGCAGGCACATGAGTGAAGCTGGAAACCATCATTCTTAAGTAAACTAACACAGGAACAGAAAACCAAACACCGCATGTTCTCATTCATAAGTGGGAGTTGAACAATGAGAACACATGGACACAGGGACGGAATCATCACACACTGGGGCCTGTTGGGGGCGTAGGGGTTAGGGGAAGGATGGCATTAGGAGAAATACCTAATGTAGATGATGGGTTGATGGGTACAGCAAACCACCATGGCACGTGTATATCTATGCAACAAGCCTGCACATTCTGCACATGTATCCCAGAACTTAAAAGTATAATAAAATATATATACATATATATATACACACACACATATATATATGTGTGTGTGTGTGTGTGTGTAGTGTGGTTCTTGCATAAGGATAGGAACACAGATTAATGAATAGTATGCAGAGTGCAGAAGTAGACCCAAATTTATAGTCTATTAATTTTTGCAAAGGCACCAAAGTAATTTGATAGTGAAAGGAAAGTCATCTCAACAAATGGTGCTGAATACATAAATACTGATATGAAAAAATATGAACTTCAAACTCTACCCCATACTATAAACAAAAATTAGAGAAAAGCCTAAATATAAAAGCCAAAGTCATAAAGTTTTAAAGAAAACATATGAAGACAGATTTATAACTTGAGGGCAGGAAAAGGTTTCTTAGGACATAGAGCACAACAGCCATAAAAGAAGAAAATAGTAAATTAGATTTAATCAAAATTAAAAGCTGCTGCTCATCAAAAGACATCATTAAGAAAATGACAGGCTGCCAGGCGCGGTGGCTCACACCTGTAATCCCAGCACTTTGGGAGGTCGAGGTGGGCAGATCACGAGGTCAAGAGATCCAGACTATCCTGGCCAACACGGTGAAACCCCATATCTACTAAAAATACAAAAATTAGCTGGGTGTGGTGGCACGTGCCTATAGTCCCAGCTACTTGGGAGGCTGAGGCAGGAGAACAGCTTGAACCTGGAAGGTGGAGGCTGCAGTGAGCCGGAGGCTGCAGTGAGCTGAGATCACGCCACTGCACTCCAGTCTGGCAACAGAGCGAGATTCCATCTCAAAAAAAAGAAAAAAGAAAAAAGAAAGAAAAGAAAATGACAGGCATGCTATCGATAGAAGAAAATAGGCATGAACAATTATCTGACAGAAGGCTTGCAAACAGAATATGGAGAAACTCCACCAATTAATATAGTAAGATAAGTGAACAGCCTGTATACAAATGACAAGGTGCACAGCATCATTAGTCATCAGGGAAATGCAAATTACAACTACAGAGATACCACTATACACCCACCAAAATGACTAAAATTGAAAAGAGTGATGACACCAAATGTCGGTCAAGATATGGAGAACTAGAATTTTCACAGATGGCCCATGGGAATGCCAACGGACACAAGCATTTAGTAAAAAGGCTGGATGGTTTCTTCCAATGTTAAACACAGACCTCACTTTTAACCAAGCAACGCCATTCATACTTAGCCAAGATAAGTGACAACATACGTCCACTAAAATAATTGTACATAAATGTTCAGAGCAGCTTTATTCACAACTGAACAAACTAGAACAACCCAAATGTTTAGCAAAGATAAGATGGATAAAGAACGTGTGTGATACTCATTATAGTGAAATACATCTCAACAATAAAAAAGAATACATTATTGATACTTAACATGGATGGATTTCAAGACATACTGAGCCAAAGCTGTCAAGACACAAAAGAGCACATACTATATGATTCCATTTCTATGAAGTTCTACAATAGGCAAAACTAATCTAAAATTTAAAAAAGGCAAAAAACAAAACAAAACAAAACAAAAAAAACCCTGGACAGTGGCTGCCTCATGGGGATGAAGATCGACTGGAAATGGACAAAAGAGAGATTTCAGTGTTATGGAAATATTCTGCATTGTGATAGGAATATAGGTTACACAGTGTGTTCATCTGTAAAAACTGAATGGTTATGATTCATGCATTTTGATGTTAATTTTACCTTAAAATGCTAAAATAACTTTAAGAATCATCATCATTGAATGCTGGTGAGAAATGGGTAGAGAAGGACAGGATACAAGAAGGGCAGAAGGCTGTACCTGGGGGAGATGAGGATTCACTAGACATTGCTGTCTTTTATAATCTGAAATGTTATACAATAAAAAGCTGAAAGAAAGAGGCATTGGGCTTTTGTTTGTTTGAGACAGGTCTTGCTCTGTTGCCCAGGCTGGAATGCAGAGGTGCAATCATAGCTCACTTCAGCCTCAAACTTACAGGTTCATGAGATCTTCCCGCCTCTGAATAGCTAGGATTACAGGTGTGTGCCACAATCCCTGGCTTCTTTTTAAAACATTTTTTTGTTTCTTTTATTACTTTTTGTTTTATCTTTTTTACAAACCCTTGTGTTGAGGGTTGACTTTCAATAGATCTCAGCAAAGAAGCTACTCTGCTGCATACAAAAAAACATTTCCTAGAGACCTGGTCTCACTATGTTGCCAAGGCTGGTCTTGAACTCCTGGTCTAAAGTGGTCCTCCTGCCTCAGCCTCCCAAAGCACTGAGATTACAGACATGAGCCATGATTTCTGGCTTTGCATTGGGTTTTAATTATAACCTTTAATCTAACTCTGATCTTTTTTTCATAGAAATCAAATAGTGAGCTATTTCTTTGAGAAAGAGTATTTTGAATTAATTACACAGTATCCATTGCTAAAAATATTCTACTTATTCAGACCAGGAATTTGGAGAGTGGATGAATTTAACACAGTGATCAATTTCTTCCATATATTTGCCTAATTACCCTAGAACAGGCTTCCTCAGCCTGGACACTATTCACATTTGAGGCCAGATAATTCTCTGCCACAGGGGCTGTCGTGTGCCCTGCAGGATATTCAGCAGCATCCTTGACCTCTGCGCTCAAGATGCCAGTAGCACCCCCCGTTACACATGCATGCACACACACACACACACGCACACTTGTGACAATCAAAAATGTCTCCAGACGTTGCTAAATGTCCCCTGGGGATACAAAACTGCCCGGTGGAGAACCACTGCCCTAGAACATGCGTTCTCGTATGTCCCCTGAGGAGATGAAAATTGGTTCCTGGGGAGATCTTAAAATCTTAGATATTACAATTATTTAGGGGAAAAGATCATTAGGAAATTTTAAAAAATGAGGGGCTCTTGCCTAGTACGCTGATGTCCCTTAACATGACTGTGAACCTAAAAGCTTGTATTGTTAAGACATAAAACAGGTATATATCTGTGGCATTAACATTTTATGGTGGGAATTATTTTAAAAAATAATTTTAAAAAAATCTAAAAAGGCTCCATGGGGAGGAGGGAGTGATAAACAAAACAAAACAAAACAAAACAAAAAAACCAAGTTGAGAAACACTGCCCTCCAAAGAGGCCTGTCTGATTCGGTTTTAAACAGCCATTCCCTCCAGGGGTTTGGCATGCCCAAAGCAGCCTCCCAGGATCTAGGAGGAGTCTTCCTTTATTTGGCAAAACAACTGTGGTTGCTTCCCAGAACCTCTGCAATTGTCTTGGAAACTTGAGATGTAGGGTTATAAAAATTCAGGGAGAAAACCATGAGGGGATCTTGCCAAGTTCGCTGATATCCCTTGACATATTAGTGAACCTGGAACTTTCATTTTTAGGTAAAAAGAGAAACCATACAAGTTGAGGTGACCTCAGACACATGGCCACCAATATGTCCTGTTGGAACAAACGACCTAAGCAGTCCATGCCATTTTATACAATTCTTAAAAGAAAAGAGAGTGGCATTTTTCAAATTTCCCATCTACCAGCAAAACCCCTTGACAGCAATTTCATTCCATTAAATGATGCAAAACAAACAAATCTTGCAATTTCCCCTACTCTCCTGTTTCCTCTTTCTTCACACAAAGGCCTGCCTAACCACTCTAAGAAACAGCTGGTTTATATTGAATATTCATGCTCGATGGCATTAAAACTGGCATAGATGCTATCATGTGATAATTTCTCAATTCATAGTTAAAACTTACTTAGACTCTTTCAGCAAAAGCAAACTCCCAGACACGCAGCCGGTAAAAGACCATATAGTCTGTATGCTCCACCCTTAAGGACTCTGCTATCAATAGTAATAACACTGAGGCAAAGCAAGAACTCTCTTAAAAATGATTCCTCTACATTGAATACATTAGAGCAACATGATGGTATTTGTGACTTTAAAATGATGGGTAAAGAAAGGAAGAACAGTGTGATAGGTAACCACATGTGTCAACTTGGCTAGACTATGGTGGCCAGTTGTTTAATCAAACAAACACCAGCCTAGACATTGCTGTGAAGGTATTTTTAGCAGTGAAGAATGTTTGCAGTCAATTGACTTTAAGTAAGCAATTATGGAGGGTATGATTTATTACCCTTTATAATGTGAGGGACCTTATCCAATCAGTTGAAGGCCTTAAGAGTAAAGATTGAGGTTTCCCAGATAAGAAGGAATTCTACCTCAAGACTGCAGTGTAGAAATGCTACCTGAGTTCCAGCCTGCTGGTCTGCATATTTGGGGGGGTCAACAATGTAACATCAATTCTTACCTGAATTTCCAGTCTGCCACCCTGCCATATAGATTTCAGACTTGCCAGCCACCACAATTTCATGAACCGATTCCCTAAAATATAATCAATCGATTGATAGATTGCTAAGATAGAGAGAAGACTGATGATTGATTGATAGGTATTACAGATAGGTAGACAGATAGAAAGACATCCTACCAGTTCTGTTTCTCCAGAGAGCCCTCACTAATACAAACAGGAACACACATTCCATCTAGGAGCCCCTGAACACTACACCACTCTATGAAGATGGGAAGCAGGTGGCAAAGTAGATACTGACTTGCAGAGCTGAAGGCAGCTCCATCTACACACCTGCAGAGGGTGGTGCTGATGAGAGGTAGCCCATTCACCAGGCAGGGCCCTGCAAAGGCCCTGGTGCCTTTGAAACTAGAGGCACCAGGTACTGCAGAAGGCAGGGGGTGAACTATGGGGCTAGAAACAGGCAAATAGGTAGAAAGTGCCGACAAAGAGAAGTTAAACGCTCCAGGTTTCCACCCCTCCTTCAAAGCCAGGAAACCATCCCCTTTCCAACTCTTGAGGAAGACAGAAGTTTTAACTATCTGAGGCTCTGGTTTTGGAAACACAGATGAGTGGAGGGCATGGTTGAACAAACAGATGGAAAATAGGGAGATGATGTGAAAGAGGAAGAACTGACCTGTGAGTGCCTACACCCTTCTGCACAGCTTCCAGAATGCCAGGTTCACATATAAGAGGCAGGAGTAGGAAGAGCCTCCTCTAGGGAATCAAACAGCCTCAAAGTAAAGGCCAGATGCTAACACTGGAGGTCAACCAATGAAAACCCAGCTCACTGCACTCACCCTCAGTGAAGCCCAGTTAACAAGCCCTGCCCAATTAGCTTTATGATTTAACCTTAAATAACCACATACAGCAAAGGTACCAGATATTTAAGGAAAGCTAGATACAAAAACACACAAATAAAGGGAAGGCAGGGCACAGGTGAAACCTGCAAACAAAGCTGGGTAAGAGATGACGTACCCATGAAAAGACAAAACAGGATGTTAACAGTTTTCTAATCAGAGTTCAAGAAAGAGCTCTTGGAAATTAAAAATATAAAACTCATCATAAAAATTCTGTAGAAGCTTTAGTAGATGAACATTTTAAAGTCTCCCTGATGGATGAATAAAAAAGACAAAGAGACAGTAGGAGAGGAGAGATAATAAAAAGGTCAGTCCAGGAGCCTCAACATCTGCCTAACACAGTTCCAGGGAGAAGAAACAGGGAACACAAAGGTGAGGTACATGCAGTTCCAGATTAAAAAGACCTACAGAGTGAGCAGAACGATAAATACAAAAAACAAATCCCGGTAAGGTACATCATTGTGGACTTCAGATAGTAAGACACAGAGAAAGAACCGTAAAAGTTTCCAGAGAAAGAAAAACAAAGCAAAGCCAAGGAACGCAGTCAGACTTCTCAAGCACAGCGTGAACCGGAATCCTGCATGGAAACGATTTTCCTCCTAGAATTCTACACGCAGCTAAAGAATAGAATTAAGACATTTCATAACTAAACATCTCAAAACATGTAACTTGTATGTACTCATTTATGGGAAACTCTAAGATAAAGGGCTTTTCCTCCCTGGAGGCTTTCCGTGTCCCCTGATTGGAATTCTCAGCTCCCCAATCCCAGAGTGTGGTGTTCAACAACTTAATGTTTGACTTCATCCTGGAGGAAAACATGGGCCACGTCTGATCACCCCTGTACTCTCCCCAAGGGCTCAGCCTGGTACATACCTAATGGAAAGAACTCAAGAAGCACCTGTTGAATCTTCATCAGCCAGGAATACCTTTTAGACTTTCTCTGTCATTTAAACCATGTATTCCACAAGCAACAATTGCCCCTTTTTATACTGTAATAGAGTTTAACATGTTTAAAATGGAAACATGTGCACAATTTGAGTGCACTGGTCTTGCTTTAGTAAAGCTTTTTAATACTATCTGTTCGGAGCACGGGCGACTGCAAGGTTAGTAAATTTTCTCTGTAAAGGGCCAGATAATACATATTTTCAGTTTTGTGGGCCATGTTTCTCTTCTGCGACTCCTCAGCATGGCCATTGTAAAGTGAAAGAGCCCACAGACAACATGGAAATGAACAGGCATCTCTGTGTTCCCGTAAAACTCTACCTATGAAAGCCAGCAGCCACTGGACTTGGTCCATATGCTGTCATTCGCTGACACCTGGACGAGAGTAATGCTTTATTTATTCCCACCATCTTCACAGGAAAGAAGTTTCTTAATACCTCGACATAGCATTAATAATTTGTTGCTTCTATTTTTCTCTCTTAAATCTATCCTCTCTCTGGAAGTTGAATCAATACTCAATCAAAAATCGAGATTATGCTCTGAGAGACAAATTCTCTTTTCAGAATATCCCTGCTTTAAGAACTATGGGAAGGTACACTGCCTTTCTCCACTTTAAAGCCTAAGCTTCTTTTAGGTTGGATGAAAATCACTTGCTCTTTGAAATTGTGGTCTCTGCTTTTCCAATCAAGGGTGGCTTAGGCTGCCTTACAGAGCAAGCCCCATAAGAATGCTGCCATGGGGAACTGCTGTTTGCTGAGAGTTTGACACATAAGCCCCTCAGACAAGCGTTGTTTGGCTGCTTATGGTAGATTAAGAACAAGATCCTTTGTTTCCAAAAGAAATCAATGTTTGTTCTCAAGTTCAAAGAAAACCAACTGTTCTAAGGACAACATGAGGACACGGACTCCATTCCAGCCGCCAATTATCTGCAAACACAGCAGAAGCAAAACCCACGTCTACCTAGCATGCAGAATTAGTCTTAGGAGATCCCTCAGTCCAGAACTCCCCTGCCCAGTCACTCAAGTCCAGCCTATGAAATTGATTTCTTAAGGGAAAAAAAGAGTATTTATATCAAAATGGGAGTCCACTTGGTCACCCCCTCTGAGATGCAGTCACATCAACTACTAGGCTTCCTATTAGCTACTAAGAAATCCAGAAAACAGCACTGGTGGATTTTTTAAGTGGATATGGCACTCCCTCCAAGCCAATCACTAACCTGTCATTTAAAAAAAAATGAGAAAATGAATGAAAATACCACCATCAAAGCCTAGAGGCTGGGTAGAATTCGGTGTCTGCCAAGGAGTAAAAATGTGTAACATTTTAAGTAGCATCATAAGCAAAGGATCTAATTGCCTCTGCCAAAAAGCTGGTCTACCACCGATCAGATGTCAGCCACGCATTTGACAAGGCAGCCGAAAGCCAGCCATGTCAGAAAATGCTTCCTGGTGGTTGGAAGGGAGGATGTGCATCTAAAATCAACATTTTTGTGGGGCCCAGCTTCTAATCTCCGAGGTCCAGTAGGCTGACAGCTTGAGAGATTCACATGACAGCTATTTTGTTCCCAAGTTCAAATGCAACAGTAGACAGTAAATTGTGCTACAATCCCCCACCAACCATTCTAAAAGCCAGTATTAAGGTTTTTCTTAGAGTTTCACTTCTTGGGTGCTTTTACTTTCTGAAGCCCCTTAAGATTCAGCACCAAGTCTTTGGGAGGACAGAAAGTGACAGGAGGGAGAAGGGAGGAATGAAAGAAGAAAGAGAAGGAAAGGAGAAGAGAACAAAGGAAGAAAAAAGCTAAGAGAACTTCAATGACTCTACCAGGAGACAGATGGAGAGCAGATGGGAGCTGATCCCAGGTGAATACTATTCCAGGTACCGCTAAACAATGCCAGCATGGGACTCCCTGGAAACAAGGAGACAGTAACTCAATACAGCAGGAATTCCTCCAGCTGGTAACTACAAGTCCTCCAAAACAGGTGATCACTTAAAATGGGACTTCATAGAGAAAAAAACATATTTAGGGAGGAAGCAACTCCAAATGGGTGTTCTGTCTTAAGTCACAGAAATGGCTGGAGCCTACAAGAACCCTGAGCTTTTTTTTTTTTTTTTTTTTTTTTTTGAGATGGAGTCTCACTCTGTTGCCAGGCTGGAGTGCACCGGCACGATCTTGGGTCAACCTCTGACCCCCTGGTTCAAGCTGTTCTCCTGCCTCACCCTCCTGAGTAGCTGGGATTACAGGCATGTGCACCAAGCCCAGCTAATTTGTGTGTATGTGTTTTTAGTAGAGATGGGTTTCACCATGTTGACCAGGATGGTCTTGATTTCCTGACCTCGTGATCTGCCTGCCTTGGCTTCCCAAAGTGCTGGGATTACAGGCATGAGCCACTGCACCTGGCTGAGCCTTTCCTTTATAAGGACACCTGCCACTGGGCTTAGGGCTCACCCTAAATCCAGAATGATCTCATCTCGAGATCGGAACTTAATTGCATGTGCCAAGATCCTTTTCCTTTTCCTTTTTCTTTTTTGGCATGTAAATCAGTGTTCATTCTTTCAAATAAAAATATACATAGCGAAAGGATTACGACAGTCAAACAAGTTACCATATCCATCTCATCACATGGTTTATTTTTTTGTGATGACAGCACCTGAAATCTACTCTCTTAGCAAATTTCCAGTCTACAGGGTCATATTATTATCAAACAAGATCCTTTTTTCAAATAAGGTTACACTCACATGTTCCAGGGGCTGGGACTTAAAACGTATTTTTTTTGGAGGTAACTACTCAACTCACCACAGTTTCCAACAAACTAGAGAAGAAAATTAGTTATTTACTTAAATAAACATGGACTGTAAATGCTTTGTTGTATTTGATCATTGAAAGTCCCAAGGCAGCAGGAATTCCTCCAGCTGGTACCTACAGATATTCCTGTCAGAGCTGGTGTCCTTAGACAAGTTACCAAGCCTGCTTGATCCTCAGTGCCCTTATGTGTGAAACTGAGACAATCCCCCACCTGGTAGGTTATTGTGCAAGTTGACAGTGATTCATTTAGAGTGTCTGCCCCCAGCTAATGTGTGGTAGACAGGCCCTAGTCTTCAACGGCTTTGAGCAACATGTCCAACAGCCACTCCTCAGGAAACAGCGTTCAGTTATTTTTTGATTCAGCCATTAGCAGGATGTGTCTCGAGTATTTAGGGAAAAAAAGAGGCTAAAATAGCAGGCTTGCTAAAGGTAAATAATAATCAGACTTGTGGGAGAATTAAGGACTTGGCATCATGAGAAGAGCCTGTCATATTCAAGATGGTCACTTGTGACCATAGTTCTACAATTATCCCAGGAATCATCAACTTAAATACACCATCTCTCACTACCTGGGCACTCCCCAGGACACGAGCTGCATCTTATTTATCCTTGCATCCCCCGTGCCTGGCACAGTGCCTGGCACCTGAGTCATGCAATATGAACTGAGGGATGGATGATGACATGAGCCATTACGCTCAGGAAACTTCAGCTCTGATCATCAATAATTGTGTAGATAACTACTGTTTATTGAAAGTCACAATACTAAGTGCTTTACATATACTGCATGGATTAAATAAGATAATTGATGTTACTATTTTGGCAGAGCTGCTGCTCCAGAAATGGGAGGGATCATCACCACTTATTTTAATCCTCATTCCAACCCATAAAGGAGGCATTCTTATTCCCACGTTACAGCACGAACTCAGGCATAGGGAGGTGAGGTCCCCCAGCTAATACCTGGCAGAGCCAGGGTTTGTTAGACTTCAAAGACCTCTGTCTTTTTCAGCTACATTGCACTGCTTCTGATTCACAGCATTAAGTCTTTGTTTTAAGGCATTCACACATCTAGAGTCAGACTATAAACTGGAGGTATGGGGAGATGTATATGTATATGCATGTACATATGTATGTATATGTATATATGTATACATATGTGCTATATATTTGTGTACACACATGCGCAACACCTCAATTGAAGAAATAAACTAGAGGGAACAATGACCTAAACAATGGAGGGTCCCAGGGAGCATGGAGAATTCCCTTGTCGTGAATCGTACTGTGCAGGGATAGAGCATCACATGTTATGCTCTGCCAAGCTCATGAAAGCAACACATACAATGTTTTACAAGTTCCAGAGCCTCATCCCAGGCTTATTACTTCCTGTTGAATAATCTTGTTTCTAAGCCAAACGCCGTACAGTGAAGAAAAATGAACTGCGCTTGACAGTCACATACCAGTGCTTTGCTCTGCACCTAAATTCCCAAAGACAGTGAGCAGGAAACATGACTGGGGGCATTAAGAGCATTCCAGTCATGAACTTACAGGAGGAATGGATGCTGGGGAAGCTTTTGCGGCCCTCGGACACCAGATCGGGGTCACCTGTGCAGTGCATTTCCGAGTTCATCACTCCATCTGGAAAGCAGCGGTAAAAGAAATCGGGGCGAGGTCTACAAAAGACACCATGGACATTTTCAATATAAAATGTTGCCATCACAAATGACCCCAAGCTGACCCCCCCAACTCCCCACTCCCCTAGCTCCTTCCTCAGCCCCCTTGGCCGTCAACACTGGAGCTCCCCACAGAATATTCTAGACACAGCCATTTGAGGAAAAGCTCAGGCTTTGGTGTCAGAAAAATCTGAGTTGGCGCTCCCACATACCACTTACTCGCTTTATGACCTTGGGAAGGTCACTTGGTCTCCCCCAGCTTCAGTTTCCACATCTGTAGAAGGGGGAAATCAATACTGACCCAAAGCTGAGATCCTGAGGATAAAGTGACATGACTTACAGGAGGCACCTAAGCAGTGTCCTCTGGCCCAACCTCCTTGTTTGACAGGTGTGAAAAGGAAGGCTTCATGCCACCCGTAGACTAAAAGTTACTTCCTGTCTTGATCTACCGCTCTATTGTTGGATATTGGCATGGATTGTTCAAATGCCAATCCACAGGTCTCATCCTGAAGAGAATGATAAATAAGTAATCCTATTTATCTACTGCTCTACTGCTTGATCTATTTCAGAGGCTGCCTCTGGGATCCAAGACTCCAGGTGCCTCGTGTCCATATATCCTGAATTTGGGTGGCCACTTGCCCTTCCTGAAATGACAGGCCTCACCTGGCCTTACTGAGAGACCTTAAACATTCAGCTCCATGATGCAGAAGACACAGTGCCCCAGGTTGGCCTCTCTGGTCTAGGACATGGGAAAGAGACCTCTACATAGGGGTGGCCTTGGGCCTGAAGTCGAGCCTCCTGCAGCAATCACAGCTGAAGGAAGTCCTGAGTGCTTACTGGGCTTCAGACACAGTGCTAAGGTCCACACTCCCATTGTGCCATATAATCCTTAGGAGAACCCTGAGGCAGAGCCTGGGGCTGTCTGTATTTCACAGGTGCAAAAATGAAGGCTCTTCATTGTTCAAGGTCACACACATCCAGTAAGTGGCAAAGACGAGCTCTGAACACCAGTGCCTGGATCTTTGTGCCAACATACTTCACCGCATGCTTTACTGCCTCACTCGAATGAGGGTCCTTACATAGGTAGGTGATGGTCTATCACCTCACATTCATACTCAACTAATATTTGCTGAGCACCTACCATGGGTGAAGCTTAGCTAATATTAGAAACACAGCGCTTGCTTTCTGAGCACTCCAAGTCACAGTCCTGATCACTGGTCCTTCAGTTCTGCAACTCAGGTAGGGCATAAGCAGTCTACCAGAACAGCTGGGGTTCTGTCTCTCCAGTACTCAGCCAGCATTTCTCCAAGTATGGACTTCCACCTAATGCACCAGAACCTCAGAGGGCCAAGGCCTGAGAGTGAGCACTGGTCAGGGCACTGTGGTAGCTCTAAGCACACAAAGTTAAGGGAACACAGCAGCAACAGGCCATGTACTGCCTGATTTTTATCTATCTCCTGCCCCCTCAGTTCCTGGCCTGCATCCAGTAGATAAAATAAATACTAACGTTCTGAGAGGGGATCTAGTGTGTCCCAGGCCAACAGCCAGCTAGAGTTAGTTAGTTCTTGTATTCAGATGTTTTGACCGCTCATGTCTGCAGAGACCAGCTCTTCACCAGAGCAGTCAGAAGAGAAGGAAAGATAAATGGAAAAAGAAATCATTTCTCAAGGGCAGTAAGAGAAATGTGCCGTAAGCCCAGGCTCAGATGCCAATCCATATGTCTCATCCTGAAGAGAATGATAGGTAAGAAATCCTACTTATTTATTAGAGACCAAAACTGACAAGTGAGAGGGTGTCAGGGGAGGCCTTGGGCTGGCAGTGGAAGGAACTGGAAACGCCAGCAGTGAGCTTTGTCCTACAAGAAAGTATGGTCAGTGGGCATTTCCTTGCCAGTGATCTCCTGCTTTCTAAAATAGTGAGTTCGTAATTCAAAGGAAAGATCTGTGCTAAGGATGGAAAGCTCAGAAGGACGATTTAAGGGAGAGCTAGATGAGCTCAAATCCATCCCATCCAGTGTCTGCTGGCCCAGCTTCCTATACAGATGACCTTCATAGTCTAAGTCACCATTTCATTCTTCTTGGAACTTACCTTCCCACTATTAATTTAATAGTGTTTGTGCAGACTCCATTCAAAGCAAGAGCCAAGGACACCGCTACAAAACAAAACCAACAGACAGAAAAATAGCAAGCTGGCTCTCAAATCAAAATCATCATCATCATTATCATCATCATCACTGTTACATTATAATACTATTTAATGACCACAGAAATAGGCATGAATACTTTGAAAACAGAGATACGTTTGGGTTGCTAGAGCAAAATATAATTACGCCAGGACTTTGGAGAATGACTCATAAAATTCTAGGCCCCTGTGTCATGAAATTTATCTCTCCTCCTTGACTGAAATTTTCACAATCACAGAGGAGCTCATCCATCATTTTCTGGCCTGATATGAACAGATTTAATACCACAGCATGTAGAATTTCTTTTACTGGTAGCAAGAAACATAACTTTTTTTATTTCCTCCTGGCAACATTCTCAGACATAATTCTAATCAGAGCAGCTGCTGGAATCCTACTGCAGAAAAGGACATTCCCACTCGGCAATTATCTCATTATTGACCCATCACTGGCCGACAGCTGTCCATTTGTTATCAAACAAATCACTGTTTCTGCGAAGGTGCAGAGTCCAAAAGCCTCACTGGGTTTGGAGTCCAAAAGCCTCACTGGGTTTGGAGAAGGTCTGCCCAGGCAGTGCTTTTTGCCATCTAAAACAGCAAGAACTTCTGGGATACATTATTTGACCATACAGAGCACAGGGACTTTCTCCAAACAGTTTGGGAAGACTTTGCCAGATGCAGCACAGATTGTCCCGAAGGCGACAGGCAACATGAGTCACAGAGCTTTCACTGCAAAGATCTTGCACCTCTCTCCTGTGGTTTATTGAGAGTGCATAAAAGGCAGAGTCATCACCATCAATGTGATGGAAGGTCAAATGCCTCACAGAAGCAATAAAAACCTATTGATGCCCCATTCCACTGCTTTGTTGAATAATAAAGCATGTGAGCTACCATTTCCCTTCGGCAAATATTAACTGTTCAATACTAGCTGAGATTTATATAAGAATTTAGCAGTGAATGGGGGCATTTTCGGGAAGGAGCTGCCTAGGGCAATTCACAGCCCATCGAGAGAGACAAATATGTTGTTCTATGAGCAGAAAGTACTGAGGAATGGCCAATACCACTAAGAGCACGAGCCACAGAGATGGGAACACAACCCACCTGTTTTTAACAAGTCATCTGAAGCAGAGAGAATGGGAGGGACACATTCAAATGAACATCTTTGTCAAAGGGAAACAAATCACCTACGTGTGAGATGGGGGCAACTGGCCATATCTGAGTGTGGCAGAAAGGAGGGACAGGCCACAGACTTGGAGGGCAGAGCGTGAATCAGCAGCACAGCACTGCCATCAAAACACGGAGCATGAAATGGGGGTGCAGAAATTGGAACTGAATATGAGGGAACTTGGAAAGATCCACTGACTGCATTCTGAACACATAGACCCTTCCTTCCTCAAATGCCAGCTCCCCTTCTCTCTGGCAAGCTCAGAGCACTGTGGAGAGGCCTCTCTCCAAGAGGGTAGAAAAAATTCCCTAGAATATCTTTGCCATATTCTCTCCACAAACCCTGATAATTAACAGGTTGTGAGATTGCCGGGAAATTACTGTGGTCTCTTCTCTGTTAGGGCTGGCCTGCCAGGCTCACTGCTGTGTTTTCCCAGTGGGGCTGGACTCATTCTCATCCTGGTCCTAGCATGGCCTCTCTGGAAACAAGCATCCCTGGCCAATTCCCTATCACCCCACGTAAATCTTGGTGAACTTCATACACAGCCACATGGATCACTTCACCAGCCTCTGAGCCTGGTGGGCTTATCATAGCACAGAGCTGTTCTTTAAAAAGTCTGAAGTAGCTAAGCTGGAAAATGTATGGATGTATTATAACCACCAACAATTGGCAACTTTCCTGTCTGATCCAAACACCTGAAGGAAACAGAAAGGTAGGAAGCTGGTGATGATATTTAACACGGTCATTTCAGCATTATAGCAGGAACCTAAACTGTTTAATATTTTTATCGGAATAGCACAACCCTCTGGGGATCAATGCAGGAGCCCCTCACTGACACCAGAGGGACAGCTGTGCTGGGATCAGACCCATGAAAGGCTGGACAAAAAGGAAAATAAATGGCCCCCATCAGGAATGCTTATTCATTAACAATAACCCAGTGGGTCTCGTTCATAAACGCTGTTCTGATTTTACACCATCCCACAGCACTGTGGGTTTGAGAGAAGAGTCAAAAAGACAAACCATACTGTGTCTGATAAAAAAAATTTCAAAACAACGTGTCCCGTGAGTTGGCTTGTAAGCAGCCTGTACTCAGGACACTACTGGTTATAAGCATTCCAGGGGATTAGAGGGCTTTTGTTGTTACTTTCATTGTTGTAGGAAATCAGTACTATTGTGCTTTTATAACAGGGTTCCTATATTATACAGACCTGACTGTTTTGCAGCCTGAATTCTTAAAAGCCCAATGCTGCATGGGGCAAACCTCACTCCTCCCAACCAATGCCAGATGCACAAACATGGCCACTGTTTACCTGGAGATGAGGGCAGCACTTGGGATCCAGGTTTGGAAGCCTGGGTTAAAGTCTGCTGAAGACATCTGACTAAAGAAGAGCACTGAGAACTAAACCTCCTGGTTGATAGAGTCCTGAATTCCAGACAACATTGGAAAATGTACACCCACTTTTCTGTCCTTGGCTTTTAAAGATCACCCGCCTCCACCCCCTACTTCCAAGGCTTCCTAAAAAAAAAAAAAAAAAAAAAAAAAAAAAAAAAAAAAAAAAAAAAAAAAAAAAAAACCTTTACACACAATGGGAGGCTGTTCATCATTTTTATAGAGCAGGCTGTTATTTATTTAGGCAAACAGAACATCCAATAATTCCACCTTCTCTGTTAACATATAGCAGACAGAGTATGATGTTCAATTTTGAAATGTCACCCTAAGGGAGATTTAGCTCAGAACAAAAAGTCTGGAGAAGGCAACTATGAGCTACTCACTGCTGTGACAGCAGTCCCACTCCAAAAGCCAGCCATCAGTGAGAACCACAACCACAAAAGACAGTTCTTACCCACAGTCACTTATCTTGAGACTCCATGCCAGAGGAGCCACTAGAATAAAGCATGAACTAAAGGGATTTACAAGCGAACTGAGAGGGCTCCCAACAGCACTTTTTGGAGACTATGGTGATATCCATCCAAACACTGCCTGGCCACTCAAGCCATGTGTGAAGGGACACCTACCTGCATCCTTGGAGGATGTGACCTTTTCCCACCTCAGCTGAGGAGACTGAAACCTGTGACCAAAAGTCCAAGCCATACAAGGGCAGCCTGCAGTACACACCTGACCTGAGGGAGGGCATGGACAGCCTGGTCAGGGACTCACGGCTTTTGTGGCCAGGCTGGAGAAATGAGCTGACTCTGTCTAGGAAGTACAAAGACTCTGTCTAGGAAGTCTGGACCAAGAAACACAGTGAAGCTTGGTGGGTGGGCATCGAAGTTGAACAGGCAGACAGATTGGGGGCAGAAGCCACCACCACTGCAAGCCCAAGCCTCACATAAACTAGATACACGGGGCAGCAGAAACAAAGTTGAGGCAGAGGAATCAGGCTGGGAGTGTCAGGAGAAGAGGGAAGGCATACTGCAGTGGTCATGAGCCAAGAGGGAGGTCTCCCCTCCTGATGGCCCAGTTCCCCATTCCAGTCCCTGTGAGGTGCCTCTGAACTTTTCCCCCTTTTTCTTGGATGTCTGTGAGATTGCTTATCAGAGCCCTGTAATTAAACCCCTAATTTATTTGAGCTAATTTGAGAGGGATTCTGTTCCTTTCATCTAGATAGGGCCTAACCGAAGCCTGGTTATATAGGAAGCATTCTGTGTGCTGCTTTAGGCCAGGAGCTGCTTGTTGTTCCACACTCCCTAGATGCAGCTCTCACACTCACTCCCTTACCATGAAAAAGGGAAGACCATATTTTGCTACATTTTCATTTCCTCAAAGCCCAATAATTAACAAACACACCCTTAAGTGAAGGCTCTCATTTTCCAGACTTACTATGCCATTGAATGGTAAATCCATATAACACACCAAAAACAAAATTTGGGCTGAGGATTTGGGTAACTTTTAGGTGACGTGTCAAAAAAAGAAAAAATCAACCTGATTTGGTTTTCTCATGGTCAAAAGCTGAAAACCTGGCTACAGGTTAGTTTATTTTGTTTGCTAAACAAGCCAAGTAGTTTTGGCTATCTCTTGGTGCTGTCATTTACTCAGGATTTGATTAACATGAAGACCAGAAAAACACATTTAATCCTGAAATGTCAAACTCTTATCCCCTGCAGACATGGCTTAGCTTGGGAAGAATTTATAACAATGATGTTATAATCAATGACAAAGATCATAACACTCTTCACATAATAGTGAACACTTAACTACCAAAATGTCTTCAAACTTAAGATGAGTTATAGAGCTCGTTTGTAATATCTATTTTATTTTACACCCGCACTTGTCCATTATTGCCTCTACGCAACAGTGTTTGGTCGAGGAGTCTGTTGTTGATTTCTGAATTGCGCATAATGTGGGTCTATTAGCCAAAAATGTGAGACTGGACAGTCGGAGGTAACAAAGTTTTAGATTTACTTTGCCTACTGCCAAGAGCTGCCCAGAGTGTGCGCCTGAGCAGCACAGCTCTCCGGTGTGTACGGGGTGTTATGAGCATTCAGCACAACGGACAGCGACAGCGGGCGGCCTCTGACCATCCTCCATTTAGGACTGCACACTGGCTCTTATTTGGGCTTAAAGTTTATCTTTATTTTATGTTGTTCCTCCCCAGCTTAATTTGACCAAAAGAAAAAATCAGTTGGATGCAACTGAGATTTCTTAAATGCGATCATCTAATTAAGGCCAGCCCCATTCCCTAAAGCAGGAACTGTGAATACTCTACCTAAGAAGGCTTCCTTAATTTCAGTCTTGTCTGTTCGCCGGATAATTTTCACCACACAAATAACAGCCAGGGGTGTGAGGAAAGAAATTGCCTGGAAGAAATAACAAACAATCCCTTATGAGGACATCAGTTTGCTATCAGAAGGGCTGATTGATAATTAGTTCCCGTTAGCTTCATTTAGACTCCCTGGTTGAATAATCTTACTGAACTCCTGACCTCAAACAAAAAAAAAAGGATGATGTATGTCTGTGCTTAGAGACTACACAGACTTTAAAAATGGAAGATCTGATTGTAGGTTATAATTGATTTGTAATTGCTGAGAGCCATGTTTAAAGCAGTGACTTTTTAAATGGAAAACATAGTCTATAATTACAATGAATCATGTTTGCCAGTAATTCCCCTCATGCTCTCCTCTGTGGAAGGGTGAAGAACCCTTGGCCTCCCACTCCCATCTCTCTGGAAACATGAGTGCATTTGGGACTCACTTAGAGTCAATCAATTCATTCCTTTTTGGTGTTCTTTTGTTGAATATTTATCTCTTCTGCAAAGCAGAGTTTAGTCTGTTTGCATAAAGACTCCTCTTCCCTTCCTCTATCCCCTTTCCTCCACATAGATGCTCAGCTCAGACTTAATGAGTTAAACTGGTGGGATTCAGATGCAACTAACACTCATTACAAAACCTACTGTGAAGTGGAAACCATGCTAGTTACCATCAAGTCCAGGAGACTCTTACATCCTCATGATAGCTCTGTGACTGCCTCCTCCAGGCTTGAGGACTAGGTGATGTGCCTGGGAACACACAACTGGAGAGTGGCGAGGCCAGGATTTGGGGACAAGGTTTCCCTTCCCATATTGAGTCTTTATTCCAGCTTTCCATAATTAGTAAATTGTTTTTCAACATTCTACCAACCATATAAAAGGTATTTACGTTACTTCCTTATGACTATAACATCTCAGGATAACAACATCAGAAGAGACTGAACATCTTACAAATCCAGAATTGGCCTACCAGTCAGTCATGGGAGGGCTGGGATGTAACTGTTGACCAATAGTGTTCATAATTCTGGAAATCTCCCTCTCCACTCTAGCAAGCTGTCACTTTTTGGAGAGGGGCTTCCTGATGGGACTAAGGCATGGCTGGAAGATGCTCTTCTTTTTAAAATTTATTTTTTATTTTTTGAGATGGAGTCTCACTCTGTCACCAGGCTGGAGTGCAGTGGCATGATCTCTGCTCACTGCAACCTCCACCTCCTGGGTTCAAGCAATTCTCCTGCCTCAGCCTCCTGAGTAGCTAGGACTACAGGTGTGCACCACCATGCCCAGCTAATTTTTGTATTTTTAGCAGAGATGGGATTTCACTATGTTGGCCAGGAGCTCTTCTTTTATAAAAACAGAATTCACCCAAATGAATGCAGGCTTTTAAAATTATTTGAGATGCTCCACACCCTTACTACAATCAGACAGCTAGAGCTAAAATCATCTTGGGGACTCCCCTTTGGGAACTGTCTTCAGACGCCATTTGTATGAGACATGAAAAAAGCTCTCTCCTTACCTGCCACCATTTATTTCTGACCAGAAGTGGTAGTAACCAGTTTGATGATTCAGCTGTGTCCCTGAATGATTTAGACTGTTTAAAAGTTAAATAGGCAAGTCTTGCCACCATGGAGAGTATTCAGGTGCTAAAAGGCAGATGCATGAGAGGAGATTCAGAACCACTACAGAGAAAGCAGAGGATTCCCCTGGGGGCTATTCAGAAGGGCAACACTCATGAGTTAAGAGGTCCAGTAAGTCTGTGAAAGTTGCCATAAGTTATTGGGCAGCTCTCACACCTAAATAACTACATGGCTTGTTAAAGTACTGATTTCCTCAAACATGCTTTTATAGCAGGTCTAGAAGTGTGTATTTTTAACAGTATTTCAAATGGTACTGATGCTGATGATTGAGGATTATGCCCCAGACTTTTGACTCACGCATTTAGTGCTTAACGAACAAGAACTAAAGCACCACTTACTAAAGTCCAATGTTATGGTCAAGGCCAAAGAAGTCCTTGTTTCTCCAAATCCAAACATGAAGCCCACCAGCTTACCTTTCTGTTTTCAGTCCCTTCAAGCACTGCATACAGACCAAGCAATGTGCTCCCAAATAGGAGAAAGCAACTCACCAAATAGTGGATGGCCCAGTAATGACCACCAATTCAGCGTTTATATAGGAGAACAACATGGTTCTGAAGGAAATATTTCAAGACAATCCCAGCTGGTATAATCTAAGGTTAGGCAATAATGAAACCCCAGAAAAAAATTTGAGTTGGGATGACTTTCCCAATGAGGCTTCCAAAGGAAATTCCAGAGCAGAAAGTCACTGCCCACACAGGAGATGTGGGTGCCAGGTGGGAGGCGCTCAGGATCAAGGTCAAGTGTGCAGGTTGAAGAATTCATTAGAGTTGCTCAATGACTCCAAGCTAGTGGCCTGATGGTCCAGGGGTCTCCTTTAGAACTGTTGCCTGCCTCAACTTGCCTCTTCCTAATTGGACCCTCACCTCTACTTCCCCAACAAGGTTAGACTTAATTTAACTCATGCTACAACTTCCCTAGGTAGATGTATTTTGGTGTCTAGGACCACTATCAACTGCTCTTGAGCCAAGGCTAAGCACCCAGGAGGGCCCAAGGTTCCCTACCTCAAGGGCTTCCCAGGTGAGGAAATGCTGCCTTCAAAATACCATGCGGCTGCAGCCAGAGTGGCTTCAGCAGAGATGTCTGTGTGATTGCAAGATATGGCTTGTTTCCTCCTCTCATCCTAACAGCAATGGGCCCTGGTGTCTCATTTCTTCTTCTGGAAATGTATCAGCCATATCCTTGGGTAGCACGGTCCATGAATCAGGATGGATAGAGACATAGTTACACGTATCATTCACCCCCTTGTATACAAACATTTTTTAACTGAAAGTTGGAATTAAGAGGTGACCTTCAGAAGCCAACACATTGGGAAAACAACTTCCTCCTGGGGCAAAACACCTGTGAACTGAGTAAAGGAGGAATGAAGAGAGTAAGCACCGCACCACCTCACTTTCACTCAGCAAAGCAGATTGAATTGAAGCCAGTGCATACACATTCCACTCTTCGGACAAAGGCCATTGGTAGCTGTGGTTCTGCTGCCCGGGCCAGGGAAGCAGATGACGATGGACAGAGGGACGTAAGGTGGGGATGTTCCCTTGTACCTCCACACATGGGCAGAGATGGGGGGAAAACATGAACAAGCAAAATCTCCCTTGGTATTATTTTCTCTTCTGTTAATGTTTCCATGTCTAATTTTAAAAGAATCAAATCCAAGGAAATCCTAGGATGAGCCCAGGGTAGGAAGATGGGGAGTGGTCAGTGCTTATTAAATGAGACCTGAGAGAAAACAAAGAATTCCAGACAAACACTGCTGAAGAATTCAGAGAACATATTGAACCCTTCTTGGACTTGAGTTCTGCTCACTTGTTATGAGTATGGGGCTGCTGAATGTACATACCTAGGTTAGAATAACAAAGGCTAACGTGTACTGAGAACTTACTAAGGACTATGGTCTATTCTAGACACCCCATGCAAATTAACTCTTTCAATTCTCAAGCAATCCTAGGTGGAAAAGGCTCCTTACTTAACGCATAGGAAACTAAAGCACAGAGAGGTTCAGCAACCTGCTGTAAGTCACACAACTAATCAAGTGGTAAAATGAGGATTTGCACCCAGGCCACCTAAATTAAGTTCTACACTTTTAACCACAATGTTACAGCAGTTCCTACCCTAGAAAGTAAACGTTAAATAAAATATAGTGCATGCTTTTTTCCAAGTTAGAAAAGAAAGGTAAGGAGGCTTGTTTCCAGGTCATAGATAAGTCATAGAAATTTCAGTGACAGCTGTCACAGCTTAAGCACCTACTATGTGTTAAGGACTTTCCTCACACTTTCCAATCTTCTAACTACTCTATTGTGGGAAATATTATTCCCATTGTACAAATAACTAAACTAAAAATCACAGAGATCAGTAAACACACAAATGCACACAGCTAGTGGGAATAAGACTCCCAGACTCGGTTGCCATGCTCCTGGGTTGGAGTCCTGAATCTCGGTGATTCCCTTAGCCCAAAAGATTTTACAGATGGGGAAAATGAGGCTGACAGAGATTATATATTGAACACCACCTTTAAAGTTACTAATTGTACTGCACAGTACCCACACAAAGAGATAGCATATGCATCATTAAGCAGGATCTGGGATGTGGCTAGTTTTGTATGTAGCTTGTTCCATAGGCTGGGAAGCCAGAGCTCTGTACAAAAACAAAAAAAAAGTGTGTGGAATGGTCTCAGATTAAGAAGAGGTGGGTTCAAGCCCCAGCTCTGACACTTATCCATTCTTTGTCCTTGAGCAAGTCACTTAACCTCATTAATTCTCAGTTTCCTTATCTATAAAATGGGTATGATGATAATAATATCTATGACAGGTATTATTCGCAGGATTTCAATTCACTAACAATTATGGAATGCTGATTAGGTACCATGCACTAAGTAAAGTGCCATAGGTCTGTCACCCCCATTTGATGTTCTCTACAGCTTGATGAGACATGTTCTTAAAGACACCTTTCACAGATGAAGAAAGTAAAGTGCTAGGAGGGGAGGTGATCTTCCACATTTGCATAGCTAGTGAGTGGCAAAGCTGAGAGTTGACCCGTAGTAGGCCACTATGGAGCCCATACCAACTGCCCACCAACAGGGTCCAACAGAGAGCTACCATCCAGCAAATGCTGGTTGTTGACTAGTATTTCATTATTTTCTGGAAAAGACCGTTAAAAGGGTATCAGGATCTTATCACCAGACATATAGGATTGAAGGATTTTCAGTTCAAGCCCACCTGCACCCTGAGATCTGAGTAGTGTGCACCTTTGAATAAAGGAAGGAAGCTGGGGAGAGAAAAGGGAGCCTAATTCTCCCAGGCACCCTGACCATACCCTGAATGACCAACTAGGGTATGGAGCATCCACCCATGAATCAACACAGGAAGCAGCGCCAATCTCTGGCCAGTTCTGCACCCAGAAATGGAGTCATCCTCATGTGCTGATGCAAGGTACCGTGCACCATGCTGCCTGGGCGCTTCCGGGAAACCACAAAGTGTGGAGCAGTGTGTTTGAGGGGGGATGGCATGAGGATGCCAAGGACTTCTAACAACCAGAAGAGATCGAAGCCAGAGCAGCCCTGATGTGAGGGTGTTAGCCAGAGAGGAGCTTGTCACTAGGGTTCATTCACGTCAGACAAAACAAAACAGTGGGCCCAAAGTGCCTTCATTTCTGGCTTTTGACAGAAAGGTGTGTTGCAAAGTGATTATAAAGACAACTTTAAGACACTCAGACACTTGGAAAAGGCCCTGCTGTGGGTAAACAATTACATCCCGTCACAGATAAAAGAGCTGTCTAAGACTCTTAAAAGAGCCTAAAATTAAACTGTCTATCATGATCCAGCCTTGTCTCTTTTTCTTCCTTCTTCCTCCCCAAAATGACTTTATTTCTGTCTTCCTTAGAAGCATCCTATCCCAGAATAGAAAACCCTGGTATAAAATCAACACAGTATCTATCAGTAACAGTCTATGAGAATAAATCTGGACCTATCACTGTCGAAGCAAAAAGAGAAGAGGGCAAAGAATAGGGCTTGGGTGGATTTCTTTTGGAAGCCAAGGAAAAAAGTTTGCAAAACCTATCATTCCTTAAACTCCTTACTGAGTCTTACCTATTCCTCAAGGCTTTTTAGTGGAGCACTGTCCACCTTGTGTTCATATCTGTGCCCCTCCCTAGACTAGAAACCATATCTTACTCATCTTTCTTCATGGTAAGTGTTTCATAACCATCCACTGAATTAGGTTGTAATTAACCAATCCAAAGCTATCCTCAGTCTAGTTCTATCCCTGCCCCCTTCTTAGCCCTTACACATATATACTCCAAACTAACTCTATTGACAGGACCCACATGGGCTCACTCTCCATTTCTCTGCCTTTACATGCCTCTCCACCTAACCAATCACCAAAGAGGCATCACAGCAGAGTGCCTCCAAGTGAGAGTTTGCACTCACAGTCGGTGCGCAGATCCTGGTCCAGCCACTGACTGTTGTATAATCTTGGACAAGTTGTATAATTTCCCTAGTTTTGTTTTCTCCACTGACATTATGAGATTAACAAAAGTGCTGACCTCGAAGGATTCTGAAGATTAACTGAGATGTTCTTTATAAAGTTATAAGCACAGCCCCCGAATTCAAGAAATGTTTACTGTTGTGGGTGATGAAAAAGAAAGAAGAAGAAAGAAGAAAGGAGAAGAAGAAGGAGAAGGAGGAGGAGGAGGAGGAGGAGGAGAAGGAGGAGAGG
>NW_016805362.1:2123512-2126612 GCF_001698545.2 Rhinopithecus bieti
AGGAGGAGGAGGAGGAGGAGGAGGAGGAGGAGGAGAAGGAGAAGAAGAAGTAGTAGTAGTTCCCTAGAAGTTTACCTGGGCCTCTCCTCTGGCCCTTTTCAGATTCCATTTTGTATTAGAGTACCATCCTAATGTACCAGCGATCCTGGAAGGTCCCTGAGGGTACACCCCAAGTCTCACTGGACTTCTTATCCACTATAGCCCCTATGGTTTGCTTTACCCATAGCAGGCTCCCTGAAAATGTCCCCTGAATGTACAAAGAAACAACTACTACAGATAACAAAACGTGTACCAAAAAGCAACAACTAATACCAATGAAGTTGTCCTACACAAAAAGTAGGTTTTTAAAAATGTTCTGATAAACCCCTCACACTCAGCAAGCAACCAGTACCTCTTTTGAATAAGGAAGCAGCCTTCCATAAAGGCCTTGGGCATATCCCTGAAATGCTAAGCAAGACTTCTGAGTGCATCTGAAAAGAATTCTCAGCCAGTCTCTCTGGTCAACAGGAACACTGGGTTGTCAAGGGAAACAAGCTCTTGGATTCAAACAGTTCTAACTACACCCAACTTTCAGGGTGACAGACATCACCTGAGCTAATGGTGCCACAGACAGCGAAAGTGCAAGTTAGGAGGCTTCCAGTAACATTATTACCATTTACTCTGCACTTAATCCCCTAGCCATCATTCTGTTAATTTTCTTGTTACATTTGCCCAATTGGCTCGTCTAACTTGCACACACATGACTCTAGAAGCATTAATTATCTAATAAAAGAAATTCAAGTCAATACCAGCTGCCTTTAAAAAACACCTTGGTAAGAAAGTTAGAAAGTTCACCTTTTGATTAAAACATTCCAATCAAAATTAAAGGAGACCCCAGGACTTTTCTATGTAGCAAATAAAAAAATTTGAGCTTTCAAAGAAAATCAAGCCATTTTATACATCAGTGAAAATGGATGATCTATTACCAATTATTCTACTAACGTCTGAAGGTTTTAAAGGACCAAAATAATATAATGCTTTATATTAAATTCTTAAAACCCAGGAGAACAAATCTTTTTTATGGGGTGACAAAATATTTTTCATCTTTGTGTTATAGGTATTATCAATGTATCTACTGCTTTCCTTGTGTTATTATGGAATTGTACTAAATTGTGCAACCAAATGAATGAAATTCATCAACTGCTATTAATGAAATAAAAGGTTGCACTTATTTCATTAGGAGAATAGAGGGTATGAATCAGTACGTGTGGCTGAATATCCTTCTGTTCTCTGAGAACCCCAGTGCTGAATAAGCCCTCTACTGACTAATTTCTACCACCGCCAGCATGCAAATTGCTCCATCCTATTTGTGTCTGTAGCCAGAATAGTTGTGGCATTTGTATCTAGACTTCAAAACAATCCATTGTTCATAAATCTAGGACACAGCCACAGATTTCTCACAACATCCCATATGAACATTCATCTCCAAATTGTGTTTTTACAACACATGAAATGTAAAATGTTATGAAAAATAGGAGTAACTGATAAATAGAAGCTTCTCCCTATTAAAGCCATTGAGTAAACTCACTACACATACACTGCTTCCTTTATTTCTAGGATTTATAGAAGATTTGAGTTACAGCAGAAATGAAAAAAAGCCTGATTTTAATAGTCATGTGTTAGTAATTCTCTACTCACAACAACCCTAATTTGTCAATTTCCCTAAGATTTATAAAAATCCAGTTTACTTTCCAGTAGAAAAGTAATTATTAACAAGCAATTAAAATGATACTTTAATGCTCGCTGGCATTATGGGCATTTTCAAGAGTTTGCAAAAACACAGATCTTTCCAATCATCACTAATTAACAAAATTTCCTCCATAAAATCAGAGGGATTTCTTTCAAAACACAAAAATGTTCCCTGTGTGTCTATGAAGTTTCTGGAGCAGTTCCCAGAGAGGCACGAGACACCATGGCAGGTCAACAGGAACAACCTTCAAACTTCTGGGAGGCTGCCCATCCAAAAGTGACATTATCGTTCCATAACAAAGAGGAGCTTAAATATTTCCTCTGCTCCAGAAAGTCTGGATGGTGATTCTCCAATTCTCCAGGGCTTCATTAGCATCAGCAAGGAGTCCCAGACACTCTGCCCCCAACCCTCAGGGCAGCCTCTTGGCTGAGAGCTGAGCTCCAAGAGCTGGCTGCTAGAACCTGGTGCTATGCTCACTAGCTATGTGACATCGGGCAAGTTCCCTCATCTCTCTTGGAATGCAGTTTTGCATCTGTGAAATGTGGACAACAATGACATCTTCCTCACTGGGATGCTGGGTGGAATTAAATTAGACCATCATTTCTTAAGCTCTCAGCAACAAGCCTAGTATATAGGCAGTGAAATGTAAAAGGTTGTGGCAATTGCCATGTGGCATTGGGGGTGGGGGGTAAAATTTATCTCAATATATTCACCAGCTCTATGGGTGCTTGCCCATTTATTCTAGAAGGAGAGAGACACAAGACACTCTCAAGAGGTTGAAGCACAGGGTGGTCTTATTAGTGGCCAACAACTGACCAGCTAAAACCAGAAAAGAGGTTAACAGAGCTATCTGGGTACCTTCATTTGGGCAGAATCAAGGCTTATCCTAAAAAGGGAGTGGACAGAAAATTCTCATCACTGGCCTCTAGTCTTCCTTTACTGTAACTCAGCATAGCCCAGACAAGCAAGTCCTTTCTCATTCTACAATATTGGGCAATGACTTGTAGAAAGTAGAAAAATTCCTCTTCAAAGCTCGTCTTAGTTTTTTTTGTTTTGTTTTGTTTTGTTTTTTGAGACGGAGTCTTGCTCTGTCACCCGGGCTGGAGTGCAGTGGCGCGATCTCGGCTCACTGCAAGCTCCGCCTCCTGGGTTTACGCCATTCTCCTGTCTCAGCCTCCCAAGTAGCTGGGACTACAGGCGCCTGCCACCTCGCCTGGCTAATTTTTTTTGTACTTTATAGTAGAGACGGGGTTTCACCGTGTTAGCCAGGATGGTCTCGATCTCCTGACCTCGTGATCCACCCGCCTCGGCCTCCCAAAGTGCTGGGATTACAGGCTTGAGCCACCGCGCCCGGCCTCGTCTTAGTTTTTT
>NW_016805362.1:2129448-2136176 GCF_001698545.2 Rhinopithecus bieti
CGCCCGGGCTGGCGTGCAGTGGCTAGGTTTCTGCTTACTGCCATCTCCGGCTCCCAGGTTCACGCCCTCTCCTGCCTCAGCCTCCGGAGTAGCTGGGACTACAGGCGCCGCCACCTCGCCCAGCTAGTTTTTTGCATTTTAGTAGAGATGGGGTTTCACCGTGTTAGCCAGGATGGTCTCGATCTCCTGACCTCGTGATCCACCCGTCTCGGCCTCCCAAAGTGCTGGGATTACAGGCTTGAGCCACCGCGCCCAGCCCTCGTCTTAGTTTTAAAATAAAATAGGCACTAGGAATAATAGCTTCTTACCCTAAAGCCTCCTATCAACTGTTAGTTCTTACACTTTAGCCCAGTTAGTTGCTTTGGCTTATTCAGGCATGTCTAGACAGGCCGAGGCAAGTCTTAGCTCATAGCTTACACCCCTTCCTTATTTGGAAACATTATTGCTTCTTTAAATCCTTCATAAGCAACTTTCTCTTTTCCTTTGTTCTGCCTTGCCTTTACCTATTTAAGAAAGTTTTAAGCTGTTAGCCAATCAGGTATTAGTTTTGACTGTGAGGTCCGGCTCTAGCCAATGCAGACAGGACACAGTAGCAGGGACAAGCTGCATAAGGGATAAAAATTGCCTCCCTCCTTTGTTCAGGCATGTTCTCACCATTGTTCCATCTGTGATGAGCACCCTTTCTGCAGAAAGTAAACAATGCCTTGCTGAGAGAATTAAATCTATGTTCGTGTGCTATTTCTTTGTGGCACCAGGGAACAAGCATTTCTAACAGTGTCCTTCTCACATGACCAAGCAGCTCCTATCATGACAAGGAACTGGATTTTAATTTGATGGGCTGCTCACCTTCTCTTTCTCTCAGGCCACCCACTGTCTTCAGGGTTAGAAAAACAAAGATGAAAACCCATTTGGTTCATCTTTGAGAGAGCAGTCAAATAAGGCATGAAATCATGGTACTTACAAACATGAGGCGGGTAGGTATGTTATCTGATTGCACCAAAGGATTTTTATAGAGCCAGATCTCTTCCGGTTGGATGACTCTCTGGAACGGATCCAAAACTCTGTAAAACTGAAACGTAAAAAGAAAAGTACATAAAGGTTAAGCGTTCTGTTGCTGCGGGAAGTTCCCAAGGAGGTCCCCCACTATGCACCCTCAGCGGGGAGAATCCAGACTGCTGCAGAGGGGGAAAGAGACAGGCCCTGCTGTCAGTTCTCACTGGTTCAAAGGCTTGGGAAGGACTGAAAGAATCACTGAGACTTTACAGACTCTTCCATCACCACCTGCTAGCAAGGACAAATTCCATGCATAAGGGAGTAGCTTTGTGTGTACAAAGATTCTAAGGACTTGGGGTTCCAAAGTAAACTGGAAACTGCAGTCAGAATGGGGCAAGGCCAGGGCAGAATGGTCTGGCCTTAGCATGGTCTCTTGAAAATAAAATAGGCTTGAGGTGAAACATAAGGGAGGGAGTAACTGGCACAGCTGCCCGTGTGCTGTCTTCATTGGTTGGGCAATGAAAAGCAGTCACTGCCAAGAGAAAAACTAAAAAAGGGGCAGAAATGCAGGGGTTTGCTTTTTCAGATCTCAGCCATCAGGCCACCTCCCAGCTCTCCAGCCAATCTTTACCTGAGGAACTAAGTTCAGCACCACTTCAGATGCAGTTGGAGAGGGCAAAAGAAGCCAGGTCATTTGGGGCTTTGAGTGCCAGGCTAGAGGACTTTGATTTTGAGCCAAGGAGAGGTTTGGTAAAGGAGCATGGAATGGGAATTCCAATTCAAAATGGTGGCCCTGGCCATGGTGAGGATGGGACTCGGAGGAGAGAATAGAAGGCAAGGTGGGAGGTGCTGAGGTTGTGGCAGCTGTCCCTGCAAGAGACACTAGCAGACTGGAGAGGAAATGGATGGCGTGGAGAACCTGAGGGCAGGAGTGGCTGAAACTGATTCCTAGGCTTCTGGTTTGGGCTTCTGGGAAAAGGATTCCCATGATCCAAGATGAGGAGTGCAGGGGAGCAGGAGAGGAGGAGAAGCTCAGCTTCCTCCTCCTCTAGCAAAGCCTCTAGGGTGGCCAGCAGTCTTGGTTTGTTCATAACTTTTCCAGTTTTAACACTGAAAGTCCCATATCCCAGGAAACCCCTCAGTCTTGAGCAAACCAGGACAGTTGGTCACCTAAAGCCACCCCAGTCTCCAGACAGAATCAGGAGTCCCACAGCCCCGGTTTCTATCCCAGATTTGGGACGTTGTACGAGTATGTTCTGTTTGCAGCTCCCCTGTGAGGGTATGAGGGTAGGAGCCACTCCAGGGCTGTCACCTCAGAGCCCAGTAGCACAGCTGGGCCACTGTAGGCACTCAGAGACCACAGAAGTTAACATCTATTTGGGACTTTGAATAGGTGACACTGAAACTATTCTCACTTTGATCAGCCTGACTCTCAATTCTATTGTGTATCTAAGAAACCTAAAATCCACCCATCTTCTGTGTCTCTCTCCCTGTCTCTCCCTCCCTCCTTCTCTTCCCCCTTCTCTCCCTGCCTCCTCTAACTGTGACGTTTTAAGTCCTAAAAGTCTGTGTATTTATGTAATTTCAAAAAGCAGTGGTATCCATGACCGTTCTGCTCAGCACTGGGCCCCCAGCGCCTCTGCCTGGCACACAGGCATCTCTTGGTAGCTATTTGCTAGATGACTGAATGGACTCCTACAGTGCCGTCATCACAGAACCCAGTCAACCCTTCACCAACCCTGAACGTGGAGCACTTCTATTACAGAATCCCTACTGCATCCCCTCACTGGGGTGCAAGTCACTTCTGCTATCAGTCTTCCAAACCTCCTCTAGAGCTGCCAGGAGGAGTACCCTCTCTGGGCATCAGAAACCTGCTCTCTGCCCCAGCTCGCCAGCTGAGCTGCTCCGTGCTGTGGAGCAAGCTGCTTCCTCTCCCAGGGCCTCTGCAATGGGTGAGGCTGAACTAAATCCAAGACTTTAATTTGAGAAGGGTCAGAACCTTCTAGAAAACACCCTACCACAGACCTAAGACTGTGGTCTGGTAATGTGGATTTTAAAACACTATGATGGGCCAGGAGTCCCCAGCATTGAACTAAATGACACCTAAGGGTCCCAGACCCTAGGATCCAAGGACAGGACATCCTGTAATTTAACTCTTCTCATTAACAACTCTTCCACCCACTGCAGGACAGGCTCTAGAGTCAGGTCCAGCAGCGTTCAAACCCCAACTCTGGCACATGGTGAGTCATTTAACATTTTCTGAGCCTCAGTTTCTTCATCTCTAAAATAGACACACCTTACAGAGTTGGAATGAAAGTTAAACGATGGAATATATATGTAGGGCCTGACAGAAGAGAAACAAAAACTAGAATTGTATTACTATTATCATTTTACTCTAGCCTAAAGCTGCATGTTTTTATTAGACAGTTTTCGGGCTTTGTTTGATTTTGTGACAACCTACTCCCTGCTCCCAAGTGTTTTTAAGACATAATGAAATGAAGTGAAATGAAATAAATTTTGCTTGAAGGATGTTTTTAAGAATGTGCAGTGTATCTCTGATAACCAAAGCTTCAGAATACTCCAGTTTCTTAGCTACATAACAAATTACTTCAAAACATTTTATTTTGCTCATGAATTTGTGGATCAGGAAATTGAGAGGGGCTCATTGTCTAGGTAGTTCCCACTTAGAATCTCTCATGTGGGCACAGTCAATGGCTGTCCACTGACCAGGCTGTTAGCTGGAACCCCTGCTGTTGTTTTTCTTATAACAGGACACAGTCTCTCCCCTCTTACCTCAACTTCCTATTCTGGGGGTGGGGGGAATCAGTGACACTGGAGATGACTAGTTGCTGTATTATGGATTTGAGTTTCATTTGGCTATAAAACCATCTTGATGGGAGAAGTGGGGGGAGAGAACCTCTTCCCACACACACATTGAGACAGATCCCAACTGGTCAATGATCTTGTTTGTAAGAAAGAGATTCTGTTGGTTGGGTGCCTAAAGAGAAAGGTGATTGGCCTTCGGATCATACCAACTTAGCTAGCATTGCTAATCAACTGTTGCAAGCTCTGAAAATAAAGGATCTTGAACCCCACCCCTCCACCCTAGAAAAATCCTTCCTCTCCAGGACTGTGGTCTCAGGGTGGTCAGAATTATTCATAGCTACTGGCTTCCCTCACAGCAGGTATCCCAGGAGAACAAGGCAGAAGCTCAATGGCTTTTTCCAACCTAGTCTTAGAAGTTGTGTAGTGTCATCTCCAGTCAGAAGTGAATCCTAAAGTCAGTGTGGATTCCAGGGAGGGGAAATGACTCCACCCATTGACTGGGGTGTGGCAAGTTCTTACTACAGAAAAGCAGATGAATGAGGGATATGGCTGCAGCCACCTCTGAAATATACTCTGCCACCCACAGGGTGCTATTGACACTGTGATGGCCACACACTCCCACTCTGTGAGACCCCAGAACCTTGACTCCTATTTCTTCTCACACAGCCGGCCACAGGGCAATGGGACCAGGTACACCACAGAGCACCTTCCTTCCTCGTCTTGTTTGTCTTTCAGGTTTTATTATCCTCCTGGCAATTTTTCTAAAGCCTGGTGCACCCAGCATTTTACACAATCCCTCACTCCACCCTGAGTAGCTGCAGCCAGAACCCATCTATCAAGCAAATTATATCCTCTGGGAGCAGCAGTACTAAGAAAGATCGATGTCCCTTCTCCAGCCATGCTTCAGCCACTGGCATCTGTCTCAAAGAATGCAGACAGTGGAGCTAATATGCAGAGGACCAAGGTCTTAATAAAGCTTAGGGATCTTAACAGGGACAGAGGAGGGCGCATAGTGGAATGGAAAGTCCTGGAGAGATTAAAGGTGTTCCCAAGAGAGGACATGCCCAGGCCTGGAAACATCCTTCCACAAGCTCTTTGGAAGTGGTTTGGAATCCAAGAAATGGGATCCCTGCTTCTAGGGAAGGTGTGAAGACATGGTCTCCAGCAGTGTGTTACGTTGGCGGTTCCCAAACTTTAATGTGTCCAGGGATCACTGGGAGTCTTGTGACTGCAGATACAGAGACAGCAGGTTCAGAAAAGACCTTAGAGCTAGCATTTCCAGCAAGCTCCTGGGTGTGCCATGCTGCCGATTTGTAGATCAAACCTTGAGTCACAAGGGTCCAGGGCAGCAGCATCTTGTGGGATCTTGTTAAAAATGCAGAATCTCCAGCCCCACCCCAGACCCAGTGGATCAGAGTCTGCATTTAACATGATCCCCAGGGAATCTTCTCCATGACTGTTGTAGAAGGTGGGTCACATCCATGTATGACATTGGTGCAAAAGTAATTGTGGTTGTTGCCATTTTTTTTTTTTTAAGCATAGCAAAAACCCCAATTGCCTATGTACCAACCCACTACAATCTAAATCTGAACCCATCTCACAAAGCCATTAAAATCATCTCAAGCACCACTTGTGTCATGGGGGGAGAAAAAAATATAAAAAACAAAATGAAAACTCAAAGGCACCACAGCCTGAGGCCATTCAGTGTAGAGGACTATAGCCTGGCCAGCCTTAGTAGCTCGCAAGTGTCAGTATATTCCTGGGCAGCGTAATTACGGACGTCCTTGAGTTTTTTAAGAAAAGGTTAAAGAAATTGCAGCAACTCTTTGACCACTAGAAGGTGGGTAAAACCATTTAGTTTACTTTTATTTACAATAAACACAGAACAACTAAAAACATCTTAATGCCCAGAAGGCTCTGACAGATCCAAGGATGCAGAGGTCCTTTGGGGATGAGGGTCAGGCCTGTTGTTCTCACTGTGAAGGCCTTTCCCCTTCTCTGCAAAGCCTTCATTAAGAATAGAAGAGCTTTTGGGAGGCCAAGGCGGGTGGATCACATGAGGCAAGGAGTTCGAGACAAGCCTGGCCAACACGGCGAAACCCCTTCTCTACTAAAAACAAAAAAATTAGCTGGGTGTAGTGGTGTGTTCCTATAATCCCAGCTACTTGGAAGGCTGAGGCAAGAGAATTGCTTGAACCCAGGAGGTGGTGGTTGCAATGAGCCAAGATCATGCCACTGCACTCCAGCCTGGGTGACAGAGTGAGACTCCATCTCAAAAAAAAAAAAAAATGAATAGAAGAGCTGCTGTGTCTGTGTACATAACTCCGGGCCCTCTGTACTCAAATCATGTGGATAATCACACTAGTTATCCATTGCATCTCACAATATGTTTAAGAGCAGAGTAAGGCTCCTAAAACTTCATCAGGTTTGATGACCAAAAATAAACAGCCCTACATGAGTAGGAGGCATGGAACTCTAACAGATTACAAGGTAGCATTTATGAATCATTTCAAAGGAAAAATGCTATTTAATGAGACTATATAGATGTGAATGCAATATTTTCTTCATTGTTATCAATAAACTCTAGTTCAGCAGCTGTGCCAGTCTAACCTCAAAATCACGGACTTCCACCATTACAAGCATTCATGAATTGTTAACTATTGTCAACATCATTTCACTTAATAGGGATTCAAACTAAAAATAAAATGTCTAGACTGTGCAGGTCAAATGTTACTACATTGAAAAGCAAAGTTACTACCAAAGTAAACGTATTATTTTCTTTAATGATAATTTTAACTGCCCAAAGTCAGGTAAATTGTTGTTGGATTTTAATCCAAGACATACTTCTATTTCTTTGCTGTTTAAATTGGACAGTTATTTTTTTTTTTTTTTTTTTTTTTTTTTTTTTT
>NW_016805362.1:2136339-2180833 GCF_001698545.2 Rhinopithecus bieti
TTATCTTTTTTTTTGTTTTTTTTTTTTTTTTTTTGAGATGGAGTCTCCCTCTGTCACCCAGGCTGGAGTGTGGTGGTGCAATCTCGGCTCTCTGCAAGCTCTGCCTCCCAGGTTCATGCCATTCTCCTGCCTCAGCCTCCTGAGTGGCTGGGACTACAGGCACCCGCCACCACACCTGGCTAATTTTTTGTATTTTTAGTAGAGACGGGGTTTCACCATGTTAGCTAGGATGGTCTCGATCTCCTGACCTCGTGATCCGCCTGCCTCGGCCTCCCAAAGTGCTAGGATTACAGGCGTGAGCCACTGCGCCCATCTGGACAGTTATCTTAATCTATTTGTATCTTAATTTCTCCTGGGCAAAGTGGGGGCAGTTTTACATATTTTCTCCTTAATTTTCTCATGATATAGTTTGAAGACCTGAAAACACATTCACTCAGCACCATAAGACAGGGCAAGAAAAAAAATTCACGACGAAAATTCAAAGACGTAATTCTAACTTTACACCAAGCAATTTTCTCTCGTGCATTGTTCATGTGTGGTTCAGATGTTTAAAGGGGATAGAGCTTATAATTATATATACATACACACAAAATGCACACACACATCCCACACACATAAACACACACGTGTGTGCACACACATACACACGGCCTGAAATTCAGTGAGTGGAAGGCAAACAAAAGGATGCAATTATTTAAGATGCAGGGAGAATCCACTAAAATTAACCAAAATGGAAAAGAGGTAAAGGAGGATCTGACATTGAGTAAGAATGAAAAGCAAGAAGAAAACTGAAGTCGGAGTGATCTGAAAGCAAAATACAACGGAGAACCACACACCTTTCCCCTTTAAGCAAACCGTGGCTGCCAGTGGCTCTTTCACTGCTAAATCACAAAAGCACCACCTACTACCTTTTTTTGGTCACCTGAATCTTCACCTACAAGCAGCAGATGCAATTCCAGAGGCACACGTGGCATCACTGGGGGCTCTCCAGACCTTTAACCGGCTTGGCATCAAATTAGAATATGGTCCTGCCCCTAGGAGGATCCCCAGACTAGGGCTAGATAGGGCAGCATCTAGACTCATGACAGATACAAACTACACTCACATATGCTCACCTGCACACACACACACACACACACTCACACATTCTCTCTCTCTCTCTTTCTCTCTCTCTCCCTCTTCCTCTCTCTTTCTCTCTCTCTCTCTCTCTCTCTCTCTGTCTGTCTGTCTCGTTCCCATGCTCTTGTTAGTTAATTCTGTTTCCATAGCTCAATATGACTTAAGGACCCAGGATACGTATCTTGTTACACAGAAAGGCCACAGGAGGGGACAGAGAGTGGACTATCATCTTTGCCAAAGTTTTCTTCATTCAACAAATATTTACTGAGTGTCCATGATGTGCCAAGTACTGTGCTACAACACTGGTGAATACAAATATGGTCCCAACTCTTATGGAGGTTACAGATTGCATAATCTGGGTCACAACAGATCGTGGAATTGGGTGTTGAGGTTTTTCCTTGTACACATCAGAACACATGAGCTTGCCACTGCACTCTGCTTTAAGAAGATGTCTAGATTGGAGTGCCCCAGTAGTTGGTCTCATTAAATAGCCTCCCACCCACAGCCACCTGTGAGGACCCTGGTCCTCTAGGGATGTTCCAAGGTATGTATCTATCACAGTCCACATGTCAAATGTGGCAACAGGTGCAGCCCAAAGTTGGGAATCCAAAGGAATGGCTGATATTGACATCACATCAGCAGAAACAGCAAGTCCATGACAAGGGACAGTGATGCCACTGTCCCCCTGGGCCTCTTCTAATTCAAAGTCAAGTGCCCAAAGCCCAGAGGATCCCTACAAGCTTCTAAAAGATTTCATGGATTTGCCAATGCCCTTAGCCCATGTGCCTGAATGACAGGCCTTTTTCAAGATAGGTTAAAACTCCAAGGGGCTTTAAAGTCAAGTACTAGGATAACAGACCTCACCATCCTTTTTCCCAGCTATAAATAACACAAGATTATACTGAAATATAAACCCAATCAGATCATTAGACTTAGTCCAAATCCCTGCTTTGGTGTTTGCTGTCAGGGTGGCTTGAAAAAAGTCACTTGACCTCTCTGGAGCTACATATCTTCCTCCTGTCCCCCAAGACGCCGTCATACCTTCCAAGGCCATTGTGAACATTCTGTTCAGTAATAAGTTAGGGTCCAGCACAGCACCTAGAGCACCGAAAGCCTCCATAAACGGTGACTGTTTCTCTTACACATGTGAATATGCTGGGTGTGAGAAGGTTGCCTCACCTTCTTTAAGCCCCACCTGAGGGCAGTGAGGCTGTGTGTTGGGGAAAGGGAGCAGATAGAAGAATGGCAACAAAAGTCTGCATCACTTGGTCATTCTATGAGCAAACAATGGCCCAGAAAGTCACTTTCAACAATTGAGATCTGAGGAAAAAAAATAATAACACTTGAAGACACATGATAAACAAAAATCGTTTTCCAGGTGAGAGCCGAAAGGAAAGCATGTTTCCTTATTGCACTACTGACTTTTCCTCCCTAGTCAGTCTCTCTCCCGCAACAGGGAAAAGCTCTTACAAACAGGCATCAGATGTGGTCAGCAGAACAAGCAGGCCACTCCACTCTTGGCAGGAAAGGGGGCATATCAGGTTACTCATTAGTCCTGGGAACAAGAGGTGGGTGTGGTTATAGGGAGAACATGTTGCTGGATTATCTCTGTGAGCCTGTGGGCCAGCAAACTGCCCTCAGACAGGTCTTTACTGTGAATTGGAGTAGTTGGCTATCCCCCAAAACAAAGTTAACAATTAGAATAATAATCATAGTTAGTTATGATATTGCAGACATCTTATGCCAAGCCTTTCACTTGCTGCTTTCCAACAGGACTTCATCCTCATAAGAACCCTATGAGGCAGGAATTACCATTATTCCTATTTTAGAAATGAGGGCACTGAAGCTACAAGATGTCAGATGTCTTGCCTACGTCTATATGGCACAGGGTGCACTATTCCTCCGTACATGCACTGGACTTTTAAGGAAATCAAGCAACACAGTCATACACAATACACACACACAACACACACATACGTGCTTTCCCCACCAGCTCAGTGTTATCTGCAATTATTTTAATAAGACACAGACTTTTCCCCAATTAGAGATATAGACATGTGACCTTACTCGGGAAATGCAACATTGTCAATCTCCAGTCTCAGTGTGCACGACTGAGATCAGATTTTTGCAGAGCAAAGTTTGATGTTTGTTGGAAAGAAGGGAAAGAAAGAATGCACAGGGAAGGAGGTGGAAAAAGAAATGAAGACCCCAAGAAGTTGCTCCCACCAACTCTCTTGTACCTATAATCCAAAGAGGGGTTTCCTTTACAGCAGCTGATTTAATCAAATAATCCACCACTCGCCTGGATGAGGAAGAATGGCATGCAGAGACCAGCCCTGGACCAGACCAGGAACAGCTCCCAGAATTACCACCCCCTCTTGGCGATGGTTCTTCTTGCTCTGTGATCAGCCTCCCAACAGATGCAAAGACTGAGGCTTAGCAAGCACAAATGCAAACCCAAGGCAGAGCTGGGATTCATGTCCTCGTGCCCTCACTCTAAATCTCATGCCCTTTCCAACGGTGAGGGCACAGATTCTGCAGGCAGCTCTCCTGGGTTGGATTTTGATTCTTTCCTTACCAGCCACGTGACGTTGGGCAAGGTGCTTCACCTCTCAGGCCTCAGTTGCCTCATCTCTGAAGTGATGCTGATAATAGTGCCTCCCTCAGAGGGTTGGTGTAAGGATTAAATGAATTAGTTCATATGAAGTGCTTAGGAGGATGAGTACACATAGTGAATGAATAATGAGGGTGTTAAATTTGAGCAGTGTAAAGTCTAAAATGGAGGCCCAATGTTATGTCTTGTTTTGACACCCGAAACAAAAATGGATTCAAATGTCCTAACCACAAGTTCCCCTCCCTACTCTGCTTTCACAAATAAGGTCCTGTAGCCAAATAACCTTTCTTATTGACATGACCAGGCACAGTTTCTGCTTATCTCTGAATAGTGAGTCTCAGCTTCCTGCTAGCTTGTGGAATTATTCAATGTTAATTACATCCTCCTGCCATTACCAGGGACCACCCCACCCTCCTGATACACTACAAAGCCTGCCTCCCATAGTCCCTGGCTGTTCACTCTGTTCCTTGTGTCCCTGCATGGTGTGCAGTGTACTCCTCCCCTGGGCTGTGAGTATATGTGAGGAATAAGCTGCCGCTGATCTCATCTACCCAGTGTTGAGTGTCATGTATGACCGTCCTCATAACCCTAGGGCAGGAATCCCTCCCTCGACAAAAAGGTGTATAGGAGACAATGAAAACATGTACCCTACTGCTGTACCCTCCTAAACACACTGGGGTGGGATGAGTGTGGATTGGTGAGTGGAGAGTGTGGAAATGTGTGGCCCAAGCCTGGAGATGTCATCCATCTATCCAGCTCCTAGGGCATGGAAGGCAGTGGGACTGGTAGAGAGAGGACCAGAACAGGCCGTGCGGGTGAAGCAAAGCTCCCAGTGCAAAGCCTCAGCCTGCTCATGCCAACTCTTCTTCAGCTTTTAGAAAAATGACCCTAACTTGCATTCTTTACCTGTGGCCCCTGACACTGGAACCACTAACCCTTTCTTCTGTGCCCTCAACACAAGGAGACAGGAAGGCCATGGCAACCCACTGAGCATTCTTCCCAAACATGCATACTCTGGATCTCATTAAACCCTTAGACCCAACAGGGGAAGACGAACAAGTCAAACACCCTCAATGAACAATTTAGGTGAACCCAGGAATAAAGCTAGAATAAAGCTAAATGTTCCAGATTACAAGAGCCTAAAGAGACAAAGGAACCAAAAATGAAACATATGTGCTCTGACTAAATCTTGGGTCAAAACAAACCAAAAGCTATTAAAAAGAAACATTGGGGATGACTGGAGAAATTGTGGGATTAAAGAAGGAATTAGATTTTAGGTGATAGGAAGTATACTAATTTTCTTCAGTGCAGTAATGACATGGGTATGTAGAAGAATGCCTTCTTTGTAGGAGAAGCAGCTGAAACATTTGGGGGGGTTAGGAGCCTCATGTATCAGTGGTTACTTTCAGGTAGTTCAGAAAAATGCACATATAAACAATAAATAGAGATATCCAACCAATATGATTACATGTTAACAACTGCTAAATCTAAGTAGAGTATATAGGGGATCATTCTACTCTTTCAACCTTTCTAAATATTTGGAATTTTTCAGGATAAAAATGTTGGCATAGAAAGGTCCAGAAGCAGGACCTCAAAAGTGGGGACATAGCAAGGAAGACAGTGTTGCTCTGAAAGTACAACAGCTGGCAGCCAGAGCTGCGGAGTTGAAAACCCTGCATGCTGCCCTTGCCTCTTACTCACGGTGTGACTTGGGCAAGGTGTATGTCCTCTCTGAGCCCTCTTCTGTAAATGGAGATAACTGCCACTATCTCAGCGGCTGTGGGGAGGAGTAAACAGTGAGGTACTACAGAATGGACGTAAAGAGCCAGGCTGTTCTGTGCTGTATATACCTTCGCTTCCTGCAGGAGTTGTCTTCAGCAGCAACAAGATATTCAAAACCATTTCTGCCTCATAATAAAAATAGCAAAACACATTCAAACATGCCTGCTATGGGGCATGGTGTAAACGTAAGCATATTTGGCAGCAACACAGTGTGCAGAAACCACATGCATCACCCCAGAAGTCCAAATATTTAGTGCAACTACTTTCAAACATTTCTACAGAGGGTGCCTTTCCTTTGGGAGTAAACAACAGAAGACCAAAAATGTTTTCATTGTCTCAACACAAACAGAAAATCCTGGTCTACATAAACCTGGGTGCAGCGGCTGACAGAGCAGGATCCAGTCGAGGCCTCATAACCTGGGTCAAGCAGTTAAGTTGCCCTGCTCATCTGTAAAATGGGCAGAGCACACTGCTAGGAGGTGGTGAAGATTTGAGATAATTGTCAAGATCTCACAAGAGGCACTCAGCAACTGGCATTAATAGTAATACGAATTACCAAAACATTCTAAAGGAAAAACAAATGGTTTCCAAAAGCGTGTATACCAAATATGTGTGGACCTAATTTGGATCCTGATTCAAAGAAATTATTATTAATTTCATCAGGTATTACAATAGCAATGGGAGATCACTTGCAAGTTGTTCGCTTGTATGTTTGTTGTTGGGGTTTTTTGTTGTGGTTCTTATAGATTAAAATTCCATATCAAAGTGTTTACAGACAGGACGCCATATCCAGGATCTGCTTTAAAAGACTTCACCAAAAAAGGGAGAGAGGGAAGCAGATAAAACAAAAGTGCTGATAATTAGTGGAGGGTATTTAAAATTTTTCACATCAAAAAGTTCCGTAAAACAACTTTGCCCATTGGCCATTGAGATGCTACAAAATTAGGTGTTTTATCCACTAAAGCGACAGCCTATTATTGGGAAATATTTAGCTTCATCTAGATTTCGTTGAAGACAACGGGAAGAGTACTGAGAAAAATTACAAAGTAAAAGGAAGGGCAGGATAAGAAACATCAGAAATAGAAGGAAAGAGAAGCTGGAAAGAGGTTGGGTCAATCACAAAATGAGCTACTTTCAAAAGCCTCAGGTTAAAGATGCTGGTGCCCTGCAGCCTGGGGCACTGAGGAGCCCTCTCCCTGGCTCAGATGTGGCCCTGCATGCCTCCAAAAGCAGCTGCTTAATAACTTTGAGTGATGAGGTACTGGTGAAAGTGAGCATCACAGTGGCAGGTGACTTGAGGCAGAACCAGACCAGTGAGCTTGTGACTCAGGGAAACCTGCAGAATTCACCTCCTACTGGCTTCCTGGGCATCCCAGAGCCCAGATCCACCTTAGCACAAGCCAGGTCCCCTCACCCAGCAGGGCCAGCAGCCCAGAGACCTCCAGAACTCATCTCCTCTCTTGGCCAAATAAATTTCCCAATGGGAAATAATGTTTGGTGCACGGACCACGTGGCTGTACCTGAGCCACAGGCAAACGAAGACACATGGAAAGACATAGAAAGACATACCTAGCACAGGAGGGACAAGGGGAAAGTGTATATTTCCTTGCTATGAGATCTCAGTCTCCAACTGATCTTTAACTCTAAAATACCTAGTAAAGTGTTCATTCCCAGATTAAATAGGAGTGTGTAGGAATTTAGCCAGAGCCTAAAGCACTCTGGGACAGTCTATGCATACCCTGCACCAGGACACAACAAGACTCTAGGATATGACCCTGAGCAGAGATAGGGGCTCGAGGACAGGAAAGAATGCTACTCATCACTCAGGAGAAAACAGTGAAAAATAGAAGTTCGTTTGAAGATGCTTTTGAGCTGCCATTTTCATTAAAACACAATATACAGAGAGCATGTTTTCCTAAATACGGCCTGAGAGGTGTCTTTAAGATTTTCCATCCTTGTAATGTCATCTGAATTCCCCTGGCTCCAGTGAGCAGCAGCACAGGTGACATCAGGCCTTTCTGCTGCCCCCTCGAGATCTCACCCGAGTCCTTGGCAGAAATCAGTACAATCCTGACCTGACAACCCTGACCATTTCTCTGACCTACTGTTCCCCCATGGAGGAACAAGGCTGTGTTCTAGAATGGTCTGGCAGGTGAGAGGAATCAGATGTGTAAGATGAAATAGCCACAGATACTGTCCATGATGAGAGGAGAGGCTGAGGGCAGGCATCCTGGACAGGGCTGCAAACACATGCACATTCAATGAGGCTCTGGAATGCAGCTTCCCGCACCATGTTCACCTGCTCGGTGGTTGAGCTCTGGAGAACTCAGGAGCTTCCTTCCACCCTGAGGAATGGTAGGGGCTGTGGTTTTTAAGCAGATAAGGAGCCCTCAATTTTGTCCCAAAAGTTTTTGCTTATGGTAGATATCGGTAGATGTTTTCATGGCCACCTGTACTGCAAACTCTGAACTCTTCAATTCAAATGCAAATGGAGGCATCTTACCCACATGGCCTACAGAACTGGTCTTGACTTTGGACAGCTGGAGACATCTCCAAGGTGGTGTCTCTGTCCCCACCACTGGCCATTGCCTGAGTCAAGGACCAGGAATGGCTGCCCGTTTGGTACAATTGGGCTTTATGATTGAGGTTGAGCTGCTCACTTTGAGTCTCCCTCAGAAGAGGATGGAGGATAACCGGGTCATCATCATCATCATTACTACTGCAAAGATTCAGTGACCCCAGGCAGAATGGAGGGGTCACAGCAGAACACCAGCTCCACAAGGGCAGCAGGCATTCTTGTCTGCTTGTGATCTGAGCTGTATCCCCAACACTTAGAATAGTGCCTGGCATGCAGTAGGTGCTCAATAAATATTTGTTAAATCAATCACTGAACAAATAAATCCATGTCAGCTGTTCCAATAAAGACCCAAGCCTCTGCCACATGGAATCTTTAATCGGAAGCTGGCAGCTGGCAGCCTGAATTAATTGCATCCTGCTGCATATTTGGCTTGAGCTGCTCCATGTTAAAAAAATTTTTTTTTTTAAATGTAACTCATGGCCAATATTTTAAAAACAGGAGCTCTTACATTAACATCTGAATTTCTGGCTTCTGATGAAGCATTTGATCTGGCACCCTTGCGTCTGCATCTCCCCGTGGCAGTACTCAGTCCAAAAAACTAAGAAGCAGCTGCCCACTTTGGACAGGGCAAATGCTCACCCCAAGGTCTTCCCCATCCAGACTGCCACACCCATGTGTTTGTGGCCCACTCCTACCCCAGTTGTGCAGTGTGACACCGTGCTCACACCACCTCTCATGGCTGCTCAGACTGGCTGCTAGCTGGTCTGGGGAGTGGTGGGTATTTAACAGTCACCAGGGCCCCTCAGTCCCACTCTCTGAAGTCTGCTCCCCTGTGAACAAATGCACGTCTATTCTCAAGGAGCCTGGTCTTTGCTGGGTACTCATTCGCCAAATGATTCATTAAGACGAAGTGGTCCACAGCATTTGTGTGGTCAAAGTGTCCCTGTCCACCACCACTATCACCACCAATTCTCCAATGAAAGATCAACTTGCAGACCTTGCATTCTTCATCGTCTATCCCAACTGATGGAGCTATATCAGCCCTGCTGCACTCACTGAGAACTGAGTTTGATACATCACAGCCTGCCTGAACTGCCCCTTATTCATGCAGTACATGAGACGTCATCTTCAGAGGCACCTAGAGGGAGAAAAGGAAGTAAGGTGGCAGGGAAGGATCAGGTGATCAATTTACTGAGTGCTTCCTACCTGCCAGGAAGCTGCTAGACACTTCTTATATCTTATCTCAATCCTTACAAGTGAAAAGTAGGCACTGTTATCTCCATTTTCCAGAGAGGAAAGCTGAGTCTCAAGGAGGTTTCTTGCCCTGCCCAAAGTCATTCTGCTAACAAGCATCAAAACTGGAACTTAGACTTCTAACGACAATCCTGGGCTATTTCCATTACAACTATTTTTGAAAATGTGGGGTAGGAGCACACTGAGGTGGGGGTGGGACGATGGGTGGGCTGAAGACAACAGCTTGACTCGGTGTGTGGGGGGTGGACCCAGAGCCTGCCCAAGTAGTGTGGGATACAAGCTGGAGCTAGTTAGCAGCATGTTGGACTAGAGATCAAAAGAGCTAACTAGCAATGACTCGACCACTGATTACTTTACAACTGTAGGAGCCTCTTGCCCTTCAATGTTGCTACTTCTTTGTTGGTAAAATGGAAATTCATCCACCTACTCTTCTTTCATGCATTTGCAGTATGGCAAGACAGTTAAATGAAATGAAAAGCATGAATTCTGAAATATGCTTCCTAGGATTTGACCTTAGCCAATCACTTTACTTCCGTGTGCCTCACTATCCTCGTCTGTAAAAGGCTTATTATAAATGCAATGACTGGCACATAGTAAGCAGTTTTAACAAATGTTAGCTTTCAGTCATCATTCATTCATTCACTCACTCATTCATTCAGCACGTATTGACACTCCACCCACATGGCAGAACTGTTTTAAGGCTTCAAATAAGATAATATATGTGAAAATGCTTTATAAACCACTCAAGGGGGGCTAGCATTGACTCTGGGCTCCTGGCACTGCCCTTCTGTTCTTTGATCACTCTCCCTGCTCATTCTTTTCCTCATGCTCCTCTTCCCTCCATCCAGGCCCTTCCTGAATAATATCACCCTACAAGGCCATCTAGGGATATGGTCCTTCTTCAGTGGGGACCACATCTGCTCCTAGGGAGCTCCTGACTTCTGGAGCCTTTTCTCATCATGGTTTCCACCCCTTAGTTCCCCTGCCCTCTCCTGTCTTGGATTTCCAGGTGCCTCTGGGTTGACAGCTTTGGGTTTCCTGCTGGCATGGGAAACAGTCAAGGACCAGGTAAGAAGCAGCCACCAACTCTGGAAGCCAGGACATTCATGTTCTATTCTTGGCTTAGCTGCCAAAGCAATCTGAGTAAATCATTTACAGTTCTCTCTCTTTCTCTGTTCCTCATTTTTCTCATTAAGGAACTGGACTGGATGACTTTAGAGTTTTTTTCTGTCCAAATGCTATGAATCTCCCTCCCAAACAAGGGAGAAACCAAAAGTTTCAGCACCCCTTCTATATTCCAGGTGCTGAATTATACACTTAACATTCATTATTTCATTCACACTTACCATGACCCTATAAGGTTATCTTGTCTATTAAAAAACTGATTTAAAGGTCAAGTAATACTGATAAAAGGAAGCTAATAGTAAGCTGAGAAATAAATGAAATGTTGCTTCTCTGACGTAAATGATTTCCCAAAGTCCTTTAACTTGTGATTTTGTAAGTGGCATCAACATGTCTTAAAATGAATCAGTTATCTGTGCAATTGACAATGTTACCAATCAGAACGATCCCACTGTAAAATACCAAAGGTTCACCTAAATCACTACACACCATATCAGCGGAAGAGCCGCCCTCCCGCCTGGATGTGTAATCGCTTTATTTAAAAGCGTAACAATAAAACTCCCTATTCTCACTGAAATACAAAAATCCAAAGCAGAAGAGTGACTCTCACCATTCTCAATCTGTGGGCAGATCTGCTAGACTTATAAGGGAGACTTCTCTGGAACCTGCAGTTGTGACTGTAAGGTCTCAATTGGCTTTTGAGATTTTGCACAGCACAGCAAGTGTGGATAACAAGTTTGGGAAAGAGTGTAATCAAGTTAGTTTAGTTTATCCACTATCATCTGTCCCATCTTCCCCCTTGTTATCTCATTCTGCAATTACTTGCGTGGAAAATGTTTCTGCAATGGAGACAGTGAAGGAAAAGTCAGCAGACCCCCTCTGAATCCCACAATAAGCAAGGACTCATGTCTGTCCATACACCTGGGACCCCTGCAGGAGGCAGCCCACGTAGGGGCCAGTAAGGGCTGACCTTAAGGTGGGCAAGGTAGGTAAGAGGTAAAAGCCCAGGGAGCCTCCGCTCCAAGGCTAACAAGCTCATCACACCATGCATTCACTTGGAAGCTCACTGTTACCAGACCCCAAGAGAGGACTTGTGCCTGTCTGGTCAAGGAGTAGACACCACTGACCAACGCCACATACATCCCAAAGGAAGCCAGTAAGCAACGGCAAAAACGTCTGTTGATCCTCCTTACTGACTCTGACACCTGAAACCACATTCTCCTCCCTATAGCAGTAGTAATTTAAAACAATAATATAATGTATAACAGCTGGTATTTATGTGTCACACGTAGTTCTGAGCACTTTCAATGTATTCCACGTATTTTCAGCCTCACAACCACTATGAATGATGTACTAGTATTAAGCCCATTTTACAGCTGGTCAACTGAGGCTTTCAGGCACCACACAGTATTAGTGCAACCAAATTTCAGAGCCACACCTGAGTGACTCCAGAGCCCATGTTCATACTAGCTAATTGGTATTGCCTCATCTAGGGGATGGTGGACATGGAGGCGGAGGCAGGGTGAGTCCATGTCTCCCATCAAAAGCAGATCTTTCAAAGGAGCATTTGAGGAAAAAAAAAAAAAACTTAAAAGAAATAAGAGGAAAGCCTCTCACAGATGGAGGTTGATGGGGCTGCCCCGATTTAAGACTGTTGGCAACACTAGTAAGATTGATGATGGGCATGATAAATCCATAGAAGCAGGCCCTAGCCTCAACCTGGACACCAAGTGCCACACTGCACGACTGTGGGGTTGGCATCTGTATTTCTAAATCTTGGTTTCTCCATGTATAAGATGAGATGGCTGCTCGACTGGTTTTCAAGCAGCATCCTTCACTGAGTTTTAGGGTTTGGGAGCTTCTAACTTGAGACCAGAGCAGAGCAAGAATATCGTGTAGCAGTAGGTGTCCCCCCGGCTGCTTACTAGGCTCGATCATTGAGCTTTTAAAAATGTCACTGCCCCTGCCTCACCCTAGGCTAACTAATACAAATCTCAGGGCAGCCAGCGTGGGGCAGGCCTACTGTTGCAGTCACCTTACAAAGAGAGACGGGCAAGCAGCAACTCAGGAGGTGAACAGTTCACATGGCTGTATGCTTTTTGCTTTTCTTGTTCTTTTATTTCAATTTTCTTTTGATTTTGTCTTTACCTCATTTTCCCTGCTGAATGAATCAATAATGGTTCTTTTGTAAAAATCTGGCAAGAAATTCACAGTATCCAGCATCAAAAACCATGTGCATGTTTTGAGTTCCACTTAGGAACCCTTCTACTTAACAGGGATTCCCCTTCTGAAGGCGGTGCTACTTGGTGAGAGCTACGGCAGCAGGCAGTGTTCTTTCTGTACGGCTTGCCCTCACTTTAGGCTGGCCTGGGCTGGAAGTAGGTCTATAGGCCTTGGAGGACACTCCTAGTGGGCCATATCAAGACTGGGGTTTGGGTATGGAAAAGAGAGACAAAGGGGTCCCCTCCAGTCCTAATGCAGCGGCTCAGCTCCTGAGCAGGTGCAAAGAGTTTAGCAAATGTTTGTTGAGCTCAAAGCCTGTGCCAGGCACTTGGTCCCAGAGTGAATAAGGCACAGTCCCTGCCTTCAGGGAGCTCTAGGGGGAAGGCACAGGTTTAGAAACAGATGGTATAAGTTTCCTATTGATGCTGTAACAAATGACTACAAACATAGTGGCTTTAAATAACACAAGTTCTGGAAATCAAAAGTCTGATCCAGATCTCCCTGGGCTAAAGTCAAAGTTCTAGCAAGGCTGCATTGCTTTCCAGAAGCTCTAGAAGTGAATCTACTTCCTTGCCTTTTCCAGCATCTAGAGGTTGCCCTCATTCCTTGCTTTCTGGACCCTTCATCTTCAAAGCTAGCAATGGCAGGTTGAGTCCTGTACACATTGCATCTCTCTGACCCCCTCTTCTGCCTCTTCTTTTCATCTTTTAAGGACTCATAAGATTACACTGGGCCCACCAGGTGATCCAGAATAATCTCTCCATCTCAAGGTCATCTGAATAGAACCTTAATTATATCTGTAACCTTAATTCCCTTGGCCATGTAAGGTTATATGTTCATAGGCTCCAGGAATGAGGATGTGGACATCCCTGGGGGAACATTATTCTTCCATTTTTATGGTTTGAATGTGTCCCCCAAAGTTTATGTATTGGTCCCCAGTGCAACAGTATTAAGAGGTGATCCCCAATGCAACAAACTTGATCCCTAATGCAACATGTTAAGACATGGAAACTTTAAGAGGTAATTAGGTCATGAGGGCTTTGCCCCATTGAATGAATTAATGCCATTATTGCAGGAATGGGTTCATTATAAAAGCATAAATTCACCCCCTTTTACCCTCTTTCACCTTCTTTTGCCCTCTCACCTTCTGCCATGGGATGGTGCAGCCCGAAGACCCTCACCAGATGCTGGAACCTCGATCTTCGACTTCCTAATCTCCAGAAACATGTACCAATAAATTTCTGTTTATTATGAATTATCCAATTTCAGGTATTCTGTTATAACAACATAAAACAGACTAAGACAGCCATACACTGACCATTTATGGTGATTGACTATTTGCAATGACATACTATTAGGTAAAAGGGAAGAATATAGCAGATCCTGTGCTCTCCCTTTTGTTAATGTTGTTATTGTTTATATAACATGCACATGTGCAAAGAAAAACAAAACAGACAAAAAGAAAATCCCCAAAATGTTAACAATGGTAACATCTGCTCACTTACTAGCACATCACCTTTGAAATTTCCTGTAGCACTTATACAGATACTTGCTCATTGCTGGTCATCCCCACCAGTCTGGAAGCTCCATGACTGCAGAACCCTCATCTGTCTCTCTCTCCCACTGTGTTAGTTCATTTTGTGTTGCTATAGAGAAATACCTGAGGCTACGCAATTTATAAAGAAAAAAGGTTTATTTTGCTCAAAATTCTGATGGCTGGAAAGTTTAAGATTGGGCATCTGCATCTGCTGAGGGTCTCAGGCTGCTTAACTCGTGGCAGAAGGCCCAGGGGAGCTCCACGTGCAGAGATCACATGGCCAGAAAGAAAGTAAGAGAGAGCAGGGAGGTGTCAGGCTCTTTTATACAAGTAGCTGTCATGGGAATTAATAGAGTGAGAACTCACCTCACCCCCAAGGAGGGCACTGATCTACTCTTAAGGGATCCAATCCCTTGACCCAAACACCTTCCATTAGGCCCCGCCTCCAACAGTGGTGATCAAATTTCAACATGAAGTTTGGACGAGTCAAATATTCAAATCACAGACTCTTCTATTCCAGGGCCCCATCACTGGAGGGATTCGAGGCCCATGGTGGTGACCACAGTGGAATGCCCAAAGACTCAGTGTACGCCTGGGACATTCTAAGTGTTCTACACTCATTAACTTCATTAACTCACTCAGTCCTCACAAGACCCCTAAGAGAATGTATTAATCAGGGTTCCCTAGAGGGACAGAACTAATAGGATAGATGCATATATGAAGAGGAGTTTATTCAGGAGAATTGACTTACACCATCACAAGGTAAAGTCCCATGATAGGCCGTCTGCAAGTTGAGGAGCAAGGAAGCCAGTGGTGGATCAGCCAGAGTCCCAAAACCTCGAAAGTAGGGAAGTCTACAGTGCAGCCTTCAGTCCGTGGCCAAGTGACTGAGAGCCCCTGGCAAACCACTGGTGTAAGTCTAAGAACCCAAAATCTGAAGAACTTGCAGTCTGATGTTCAAGGGCAGGCAGCATTCAGCCTGGGAGAAAGATGAAGACTGGAAGACTCATCAAGTCAAGTCCTTCCACCTTCTTCTGTCTGCTTTATTCTAGTCACACTAACAGCTGATTAGATGGTGCCCACCCAGACTGAAGGTGGGTCTGCCCCTCCAGTCCACTGACTCAAATGCTAATCTTCTTTGGCAACACCTTCACAGACACACCCAGGAACAATACTTTGCATCCTTCAATCCAATCAAGTTGACACTCAGTATTAACTATCACAAGGGGCAATGTTACTACATTCCACAATTTGCCCTTTAGCAAACTACTCCAGCCCAACTATCCCAAAGGCACCCTCAGAGCCCTCAAAAGAGTAATTTGGCCCACTCACCTGCTTCTCCTAATAGAGGCCAGAACCGAAGCCATGTTCTGTTTCCAAATAATAATTCCCAATGTATTCTAATTCTGACGTGCATAAAGACTCTTCTCAGAGATCTTACAGATGAGAATGAAATCTGCAGAAACCCACCCCATACTACTTGGCAGCGATACGACACAGAGTGGGGTGAACGAGCAGGGCTAAGTCTCCAGGCTGGATGGAGCGTGGAAAACAAGAGAGTGATTTGGGTGAGAAGAGAGGGAGTGGGGGTCTACACTAGCCCAGCACAATGGAAGGTGCAAGAAATCTGGAGCCATGTGAATCAGGGTTAGAATCATGGCTCTGCCACTTGGAGGTGGAATCCTGGGCATATCACTTGCCCACCCTGAGTCTTAGTTGGAACCACGGTCTCTGCCTCCAAGGGTTGAACAGTGAGGACTTCAGGACATGCACAAGCCAGCTGGATACAAGCCCTGGAATCTACTTTCCAATCAATCAATGTTGCTATTGTCCTCATTACTCTCTCACTCTATTCCAGTCACACTGGCCTCCCTGAGGTTCCTTGAACTTGCCAAGCATGCTTCAATGTCAGGAATTTTGATTTGCTGTTCCCTCTACCTGGAATGCTCTTCCCCAGACACCTGCATGGCTTGCTCATTTCCTTCGGGTCTCTGATTAAATAGCATCTTATCAGCCAGATTTACTATGACATTTCTATATAACATAGCAACACCTACCCAAACTAGCCATTCCTGTCCTTTACACCCTTAATTTTTTTTTATCATTCATCAACATCCAACACGCAGTATCTCCCCTTGCATACTTATTCATAGTCTTCCTCACCAGATTAGAAACATGAGCTCCAAGAGGGCAAGAACTTTACCTGTTTTGTTCACTGCTCTATAACTAGAGTCTAGAATTCTGCCTGGTGTCGAACAGGTGTTCAAAGAAATGTTTTGAGTAAATCAATGATCCCTCTCTATAATTTCAAAGAGAAGAAAACTCACAGACACTTACTGGAAAGCCAAGCATAGGCAAGATGACCAAGGGTGGGGAAGCCAGCATACTGGCAGGGCAGCCTGAGGCCAGGAAAGTTTGACAATTTGATCCTTTTTCCTCTGCTCTGATATCTCACTACTAGGCAGGGAAAGCTCTGTCAGTTACCTACATGGTGTGGAAATTGTAAGGCAATTGTTTTTTGTGGAAATGTTCAGCTTATCTGGACAACAGATTTCTAACCAACTTAAACACAAGCTGCACAGCTGAGAACCTCAAAGCAGATGGGAATTACGACCATCTTTTGTCAGCTGGGCTCCTGTGTCAAGTGCTTTACAGAACTGGAGATTAATTCTACATTTTACAGCTGAGGTTCAGAGAGGTTAAGTGGTTGAACTGTAGTCATGCAGCCAGTTAAGTGGCAACAGGAACCCAAGTCCATGGCTGTCTTTCAATCTGTGAGGTTCTCCAGTCACTCCATGCTGCCTCAGGGTCCACCGGAGACTAATGTCTGTGTGTTAACCATGCAGACAAGGTTGGCTGTTTGCTGTCTCTGGGGTGGCAGGAACTTTTCAGAGTGGGACATACACTGAGGCAGTCAAGGGTCAGCTGCTGACCCACAAACATCAACAGAGGAGCCAGGAGAAGACTCCATGAGACAGACACCAAGTCTGCAGCTACTAACAAAAAAAAAAAAAAAAACAGTCTATACACATCAGACACTGAAGTGTTACTGTATTAGTCTGCTTTCACACTGCTGATAAAGACATACCCAAGGCTGGGCAATTTACAAAAGAAAGAGGTTTAATGGGCCTACAGTTCCATGTGGCTGGAGAGACCTCACAATCATGGCATGAGGCAAGGAGGACAAGTCACATCTTACATGGATGGCAGCAGGCAAAGAGAAGGCTTGTGCAGGGAAACTCTCCCTTATAGGATGATGAGATCTCATGAGACTTATTCACTATCATGAAAAGAGCACAAGAAAGGCCACTCCCATGATTTAATTACCTCCCACCAGGTCCCTCCCACAACACGTGGGAATTCAAGATAAGATTTGGGTGAGGACACAGCCAAACCATATCATTCCACCCCTGGCCCCTCCCAAATCTCATGTCCTCACATTTCAAAACCAATCATGCCTTCCCAACAGTACCCAAAAGTCTTGACTCATTTCAGCATTAACTCAAAAGTCCACAGTCCAACATCTCATATAAGACAAGGCAAGTCCCTTCCACCTGTGAGCCTATAAAATCAAAAGTAAGTTAGTTACTTCCTACATACAATAGGGGTAGAGGCTTTGGGTAAATACAGCCATTCCAAATGGGGGAAATTGGACAAAACAAAGAGGCTAAGGCCGCAGACAAGTCTGAAATCCAGCAGGGCAGTCAAATCTTAAAGCTCCAAAATGATCTCTTTTGACTGCATGTCTCACATCCAGGTCACACTGATGCAAGAGGTAGATTCCCATGGTCTTCAGCAGCTCCACCCCTGTGGCTTTGCAGGGTACAGCTTCCCTCCAAGCTGCTTTCATGGGCTGGCATTGAGTGTCTGTGGCTTTTCCAGGTGCACAGCGCAAGCTGTCAGTGGATCTGCCATTCTGGGGTCTGGAGGAATGTGGCTGTCTTCTCACAGCTCCACTAGGTGGTGCCCCAGTAGGGGCTCTGTGTAGGGGCTCTGACCCCACATTTCCCTTCGGTACTGCCTGAGCAGAGGTTCTTCATGAGGGCCCCACCCCTGTGGCAAACTTCTGCCTGGACATCCAGGTGTTTCCATACATCCTCTGAAATCTAGGCGGAGCTTCCCAAGCCCCAATTCTTAACTTCTATGCACTGGCAGGCTCAACATCACTTGAAAGCTGCCAAGGCTTGGGGCTTGCACCCTCTGAAGTCATGGCCCAAGCTCTGTGTTGACCCCTTTCAGCCATGGCTGGAGCAGCTGGAATGCAGGGCACCAAGTCCCCAGGCTGCATACAGCACAGGGACCCTGGGCCTGACCCACGAAATCACTTTTTCCTCCTAGGCCTCCGGGCCTCTGATGGGAGGGCCACCCATGAAGACCTCTAACATGCCCTGGGGATATTTTCCCTATTGTCTTGGGGATTAACATTTGGCTTCTCATTATTTACACAAATTTCTATAGCCAGCTTGAATTTCTCCTCAGGAAATGGGATTTTTATTTTCAATCTCATTGTCAGGCTGCAAATTTTCCAAACTTTCATGCTCTGCTTCCCTTATAAAACTGAATGCTTTTAACCACACCCAAATCACCTCTTGAATTTTTGCTGCTTAGGAATTTCTTCCGCCATGTGCCCTAAATCATCTCCTTCAAGTTCAAAGTTCCACAGATCTCTAGGGCAGGGGCAAAATGCCTCCAGTCTGTTTGCTAAAACATAAGAAGAGTCATCTTTGCTCCAGTTCCCAACAAGTTTCTCATCTCCATCTGAGACCACCTCAGCCTGAATTTTATGGTCAATATCATTATCAGCATTTTGGTCAAAGCCATTCAACAAACCTCTAGGGAGTTCCAAACTTCCCCACATTTTCCTGTCTTCTTCTGAGCCCTCAAACTGTTCCAATCTCTGCCTGTCACCCAGTTCCAAAGTCGCTTCCACATTTTCAGGTGTCTTTTCAGCAGCACCCCCCACTCTGCCGGTACCAATTTACTGTATTGGTCCGTTTTCACACTGCTGACAAAGACATACACAAGACCAGAAAATTTACAAAAGAAAGAAGCTTAATGGGCTTACAGTTCCACGTGGCTGGGAAGGCCTCACAATCATGGTGGAAGACAAGGAGAAGCAAGTCATGTCTTAACATGGATGGCAGCAGGCAAAGAGAGAGCTTGTGCAGGGAAACTCTCCCTTATAGAACCATCAGATCTTGTGAGACTTATTCACTATCATGAGACGAGCATAAGAAAGACCTGCCCCCATGATTCCATTACCTCCCACCAGGTCTCTCCCACAACACATGGGAATTCAAAATGAGATTTGGGTGGGGACACAGCCAAACCGTATCAGTTGCTAAACAGCAGCACAGTAGAATCTCAGCATCAGATGCCCTCAGAGTGGGATCAAGCTTCAGTTATCAGCTCCTTACTGGCCAGGAAACTTTGATCATGGTCTTTGTTTCCTTATCTGCCCCACTGAGGTCACAGAGCACCAGATACCTTTCAGTGAGGCTGTAACAACCCAGTTGTATAAAGCATCTGATGCCCAGGGAGCTTCCAGGAAGAGTTAGCTATTGACATTGTTGTTGCCATTATCATTATCTTTCAACTCTTCCACTTCCAATTTAAAAATCCTCTCCACAATTCAACATTTGCAGTGAATGGATGATTCCTACCAAGCAAGCAGTCCATAGATGGTTGGAGCTACAGTGGTTTTAAACCCTTTCCATTCTAGGAACTGAGTTATCCTTTCTGCCTGATGTCCCCTGTGCTGCCCTGAAGCCCCTCAAAATAGTCCACACCCTCCATCCTTGACAGCCTGCACATGGTACAGTCCTCACCACATCCTTTCGTGTTCTGGTTAGGCATCTGCAGTTCCACCATGTGCTTTCCATAGCACAAGGGCTAGAAAGCTGCCACTCCTGGATGGCCTACAGGGGTACAAGATCCAGCAGTGTGGGGCCTAGACTCCATCCCACGCTCCAGGAATGTATACCACCAACCAAAGTGTCCACTGGGATCTGTCTGTGCCAGTCACTGTGTCACAGCTCAGGGTGGGGCATCTCACAGGCAGACACAGACCCTGCCCACCAGGAGTCCTTAATCCAAAGGGAAGATGTACAATCAGACAGACACTGGTCATATGGTTTGGTGAGCACCCTGATGGGGAAGACGAGGTACTGTCAGAGTGCTTGGAAGAAGAGCATAACTTACTCTGCCTTGAGACTTAGGGAAAGCTCCTCAGAAAAAGCAGAGCCCAACTTGGGCCTGAAAATCAAATGGATTGGGTGAGGGAGCAGAGGACAGTGGGGAGAGTGTTGTTGTAGCAAGAAAGGAAAGACGAGGTGGCAGGAGCAGTGTTGGGGGCAGATTAGCACCCTTTAGGTCTATGTGTCCTACTGCTGTTAATAGTATAGAATGAAGAATTAATATTAAAAATCAACATTTAGGAAACCCAGGACCTTACTAACCCCACAAACTCCTTGGCTCTCTCCCATCGCTGGCAGCTGCTGCCAGCTCTGCTGAAGTGAGCAGCCGGCTGCATGTGTAATCCTGTTAGGATTTACCTTGTTAGTTTCAGACGCATCCTCTCTGTCAAGATTTTTATGAATCCTGATTCTATTACTCGATATATTAGCTTTCCATCTCAGTCTTCTGTCATTCACAAATTTGATAAGACTGCCCTCTATGTCTTTATCCAAGTTACTGATCAAAACCTTGGACAGAGGAGGTCAGATTCCGGGTCCTGAGGCATAGCCCTGGACAGCCTCCCCAGCCTTGCCCCAGATGCACATCCACAGCCAATAATCCTTGGATACACTCCTTGTTCAGCCTCTAACTGTTGGATTAGTCAGAAGATGTTCTGCTATTGTACTCAAGGGGGCAACACACTCAGTAACAAGAATGGTAAAACCACATGCACTAGGAACTCAATGACCAAAACTGTCCCTCTCTAAGAACAAGTCAGTAATCAAAAAGGTCTAGGCATGCAGAATCCTCCAGCACCTAAACCCTGCAGCTGTTCAGACACTCAGGCTAAACCTAAATATGAAATAAGAGTGATCTTACTTTACATACAATTTTAACAATAGGCCCTATCAGATTATCAGCTGCAAATCAGAAATGGAAACTAACTTGCTTTAGACAGCACACCATCCACAGCCTTTCAAGAATAGAGAAAACATTTTAAACTATAAGAAACAAACCAAAATAATTACAACCTCCAGTTATTTCATGGAAAAGGACCTCATGCCTCATCAGAACAAGAAGGAATTACATGACTACCTGAGGGCCATCTGTCACCATTTCATCTCCAGCCATTGGTTAAATTACATTTGACAGCATTTGTTTTAGAATGAAGGCAACAATTTTTATTTAAAAATGCATGATAATATGAGTGTTATTAATGGTGTGAGTAAATATTCATTCATTCAGCAAACACCTCCTGCACACCATGCTGAGCCAGATCCTGAGAAATGGTGGGAAGGCAGTGCAGGACAGCAATGACCCCAACAGGCAAGGTCCCTGCACCCACGGAACATACAGCCTGCTGAGGAGAGGCAGATGATAAACACGGACACCAATAAATAATGGACAGCATCATTTTAGATTGCAATAAATGCCATAAGAAAAACAAAACAGAAGAATGTGATAATGGAACATGGGACAGCTGCTCAGTGATAGTTTATTCAGCAAGGAACATTTGAGCAGGTCCCATGAGGATACCAGCCAGATCAGGCACTACTGGGAGGAATGTAAATCGGAAAATCATTTCTGGAGGGCAATTTGGCAAAACTGGTGGCAGTGGGGGGGATGAGAAGTTTGTTTTGTTTTGTTTTGTTTTTTGTTGTTTTTGAGACAGAGTCTTGCTCTGTCGCCCAGGCTGGAGTGCAGTGGTGCAATCTCGGCTCACTGCAAGCTCCGCCTCCCGGGTTCACGCCATTCTCCTGCCTCAGCCTCCCAAGTAGCTGAGACTACAGGTGCCCGCCACCATGCCCAACTAATTTTTTGTATTTTTAGTAGAGGCGGGTTTCACCATGTTATCCAGGATGGGCTCGATCTCCTGACCTCGTGATCCATCCACCTCGGCCTCCCAAAGTGCTGGGATTACAGGCGTGAGTCACCACGCCCGGCCAGTTTTTTGACTCAGGATTTCCTTAACCAGAAATTAAGCCTAAGAACACACAGAGGTGTGCACAGCAATGAATGTTCCAGGTTGTTCATTATGATGTTAACTACATCAACTAAAAACTGGGTGTCCAACACCAGCAGGCTGGCTGTATTAAATTATTTGCTTTCATTTAATGGACTATGTTGCAGTTTTTTAAAAAACAAGTCAAGAAAGAATATTTGGCATAGAAAAATGCTGAGGGCATAAAACCAAGGGAAAAAGGCAGACTACAAAACGTTATTTCAGATGAGACATCTCTTGTGTAGAGAAAGTACTATGTATTATCATGGGAGCAGGCATAAGACTGAAAGACCACACACAAGAATGTTAACTGTGGTTTTCTCTGGGTAGTAGGATCATAAAGAATCTTATTTTCTATCCATTTTATCTGTGTATCATATAAGTTTCCTACATCAAGCCTATGCTTGTTTCATAATTTTACCAAATAGCTGAGTTAAAATAAAAAGAAAGAATTCCAGCAAAGATAAGTTGTTTAAAAGCTGTGGTTTTGGAAGAGATGAGTTTCAGCTATGAGGGTAAAGCAGGCACCCTGAACAGCTCCCTTCCTGGAAGATGTGCCAAGTATCTGGGCCTGGAAGCTGCACCTGAGGAAATAGGCCAGACTCCATTAAGGACCCCTCACGAGAAGGTGGGACAGTCAGCTCTAGGCATGGGTCATGATGAGAAATGAAAATGTGCAAAACCTTGGTAGGTATCCTGACATTTAGTCAAATGTGCATAAACCCACACTACCCCACTGTCACCTTTGCCCTCTCCCTGCTTGATCCAACCCTGCACAGCCTCTAAGTGGCAAAGTGTAATGCGGGAGGGCCGGGGTTACCCATTACAGGCAGCCGATGGAGTGGCAGATCCAAAGGGCATCTCAACGAAACCTTTCACCCTTTCCTTGTTGCATGTCTTCCTGGAGAAGAAAACTGTCCTCCTTGAGTGATTCATGCCCTCTTCAACTTGTCCTCTAAGATTCTCTGCATGTCAGCAGGGCAAGCTATGGCCCCTATCTCCTATACTCAGGCCCAGGAGATTCCCATGGGGAGAGCTCATTCCTCCAGTAGGCAGAAGCGTGATCTAAAATTCCCTCACTGCAGTCAATTCATTCACTTGGTATTTCCTGAGCATCTACTACGTGCCAGGCATATATCAGGGGTGACAGAGACAAGGTGAACACAATAGCCAAGGCCCCTCCTCCCAAGGGACTTACTGTAGAGAGGGGCAAATGCTTTCCTAGCCCAAGGCCATGCCGGGAAATGACACCCAGACTGCTTTCTCTCTGACACTGATTCTTACATAGAACCTGACTCTGTTCAGTGTGGCATCAGACCCAGCTCAGTCCAGACCAAGAACTGCTTTCTGATTTCCCATCAGAGGCAAGAGTTTGTGATTTCCAGCTCAGCCAGCAGAAAAATGGGGGGTGATTTTCAAAGCACCTTGCTCAGAAATAAACAAACAAACCTGAGGACGGGAACACTTCTTTCTGGAGCACAACCTTCACAAAGTTATTTTCTTCTGCTTTTTTTTTAACTTGAAATAATTACATTTAATCCAAAAATTATTCGACATACCTTTAGATTCTCTGAGAAATAAAAGAAAAGCCTCAGGCAGTAATTCCAAATGCCGACGCCATAATTTTTTTTTTTTTTTTTTTGAAACACCATTCTGGATTCATTCAAAGCAGGCAGCTCACATTCTTGAGAGGAAAATGAAGACCATGATTCACTCTTTCGGCATAAAGTACACAGATAATTAATCAAGCTTCGTCCGAGTCTCTTGATGCTTTTTACATTGGTTATTCTAAGGCAGACACTATTTTCCTACAAGTCTGCTGACATCCAGGGAGAGGTTTGATTTGTTAAAGAAAGAAGCCAAGATTACGGTGAACTAAGATAGTTCTTATAAACAAGTGGCTCTCATAGGCAAGATAAGGTCAGGGAGACAAGAAGACCATTGGGAGAAGGCATAGAAAACCACTGTGCTCTCAAGACAGAGGCAAGAAGAAGGGTAAGGGAAGCTTTAGCCAAGCACCTATGAAGGCAATATAAGGGCTTACACTTATGGTGTTCTCCCTGCATGCCAGGTACCACCCTGCTAGCATCTGTGCCCTGAGAGCCCCATCCAGTAGGCACTATTTCTAGGGAGGAGAGGTTAGAGTAACCTAAGTAGAGGTAGAAGCAGTATTTAGTCCCACACATTCTGGCTCCTGATCCTGGGATCATCACCACTAGACTGGATTGCATCTGAGTGTGGGTTTGTTATGACCCACAGTGGGCAGGCCAGTATGTGGAAAGCTGGGGACAAAGTATCACCCCACCCAACTGCAGCAACAGAGCAATGGGAACAAGGAAGTTGAAAGTCAGCCTGGACTCTAATTCCATCTGTGCCAGCTATTGACAAATGACTATGGGGAAATGACTTCCTTCCCCGAGCATCAGTTTCCCCATTTATAAAGTGAGAAAAATGACAGCATCTACATCATGGTGGTGGTGTAAGGTTTAGATGAGATAATTGCACATAAAGCATAAAAACGTTACCTGGCACAGAGTAAGCCCTCAACAACAACAAAAAAGAGAAGCAGCAGCTGTTATAACTTATGGAAAAGAGTCCAAAGAGCTGGCCCTGGGGCTGGAGAGCTGGAGGCAAGGCCTGCACAGTGGGGCACAGCTGGCCCCAGGCAAAACGCGTACTTAATGTCCTCCACTCCCTTTTTGCTCTTAGCTCTGAGAGCCACCATTCTTCCCACCCACGTCCCAGCTCCACTGCAGCCCAGATCTCCAAGGGTCCTGCTGTCCATGTGGACAGTTGTGACGCAGGCACATGCCACTATTCATCTCCATGTTCCCTGGGCCTGACACAGTGCCTGGCACAATAGGACCAAGTCAATGCATGTCTGAGGCTGCAGGAGTAGAGGAATGGAAGTGATTTCAGACATTATCTTAAGTGAGGGTGGTGGACACTGTGACCCCTGCCCACATCATGCCAGGATAAGAACCTGGAACAAGGAAGGCCAGTGTTACCATCTGCAGATATTTCTCCCAAAGTGCAGCTATTCCCAGCGTGACATGTGGTGCCCTCTGGGTTTTCAAGCTGGTCTTTGTAGAAAAAACACCTCCAGGAACACCCACCCCTGAACTTCAGGTTCCATCCCTTTTCCTGATACTTAGAACAAAATCCACAGGAAACCTCAGGCCAGGGAGACCATTGCGGGAGAATATACCACTCAAAGGCCAGGCTCGCTCATCATCTCATGTTGTTCTCTGGACCTGTGAACACGTCTGTCTCATGCATCCCACAGAAGTATGATAAATACGCAGAAGGGAACTGCCAGGACTTCCTTCAGAGCAAGAGTTTGTTGTAATAAAGAGCAGCTCTCCCAAGTAGCTGCCCCACAAAGCCTATCTAGAAACACAGCTGCATTCATATAACCTCCAATGAATGGGAAAAGAACAAGGCCAAATGTGCAGAACCCATGCATTATTAGGAAGGGAGGAAGTCCCATGCTAACGCAGGCCTGTGGGGCCAAAAGTCAAGACACCAAGGGGCCACTGAACAACAAGGAGGCTCTAAGTAAGGCCCTTGGTTAAGAGGGAAAAACAGAAAAATCTTCTTAAAAAAAAAAGGGAATGGATATAATAATCCCTAAGGATTCTCCCAGGGAGCTGCTGGGTATAACATCATTCATGCTGGGGGCCATCTGGTGAATGTCAAAGCTCCACTTGCTCGGGAATTGTCAATTCCCTTTGTATCCACGATTTCACTGAGGTCACTAGGGTCATTTAATTATAAGAAAGCCTCACTACCAGCCCCTTTCTTCCCCCGCCCCATCCAAATCTGGTGTAAATTGTTTCAAGACATAAAATACTCAATTTAAAATTTTCACTCAAAACACTGTCATCTTATTTACTAACAATGTGACAGTGGGTGAAATCTTTAACCTCTCTAAGCTTTGAATTTCTCATCCAAAAAAATGAAAGGATGATAAAATTCCCACCTCATAGAGTTGTTTGAATAGTCAAGGAGTAAACTGCCTTAACTATGCCACTGCCTGGCATATAGAAAATACTCAATAAATATTAGTTATTACTGTCATTGTTCTCATCATTACCATATCATCATCTCTAGAGCCAAACAACCCCAGTTTGCTTTTAATGAACAATAAGATTTTTTTGTGTCAGGATAAATAAAAGCAAAGCATCAATGTTTCACAAGGGTTTTCATAAATAAAGCACTAATATTTAAAAGTCTAATTTAATATTATATGACTGAAGATCTTTTTATTGGTCCACAAGAATGAATGAAAACATAATATATTCAGGAACGATGTATTTCCATAATCAAAAAATAAATAAAAATAAATGTGGGACTTCTATATAACTGTCATCGGTATTATGTACATTAATTCAGGGCTGATATTTCAAACAACACACCACAGAAAAGTAAATTCTGAGCTGAATTTTGTAAAACAGGTAAATTTTAGATAGACAAAATGAGGCCATTTGAAGGATAAGTCAGAGAACCATAAAATAGTCATGGTAAAAGTAAAATTGATGCATTTTTTAAAACTATAATTTTGTATGTAAAAAATGTAAACCTGCATCAAAGAAAACACGTTAAATCTCTTTAAAGAGACATCTAGGTCAAGATGGCTGATTGAACTCATATATTTTGTCTCTCTACCCTCTTGAAACACCACTGAAAAGAATAAAAACATAAACATAAATCCATATACACGTTGAAGAACCTCAAAGAGTACCAATCAGCAAAGAAGAAGGGAAAAAATAATTATGAAAAAGATAAACCAGATAGAAATAAAATAATGCATAGTACAACGAAGAAGAAACCTCCATATAAAGGAGGTTAGCCTCTATATTAGTTCGTTCTCACATTGCTATAAAAAAACTACCTAAGACTAGGTAATTTATAAAGAAAAGAGGTTTACCTAGCCCATGGTTCTGCTGTACAGGGAGCATGGCTGGGGAGGCCCCTGGAAACTTACAATCATGGCAGAAGGGCAAAGGGGAAGTAAGTACATCTTCACCCGGCAGCAGGGGAGAGAGAGAGTGAAGGGGGAAGTGTTACTCACTTTCAAACAACCAGATCTCGTGAGAACTGTATCACGAGAATAACGAGGGGGAAGTCTGACCCCACCATTCAATCACCTCCTACCATGCCCCTCCTTCAATATGTGGGGATTACAATTCAACATGAGATTTGGGTGGGGATGCAGAGCCAAACCATATCAGCCTCAGAAGGGGAACCCAAGTTCTATATATAAATTTCCTTCAAATTATTTGGCTAACTCAGAAATTGCAATGTGCAGGAAAAGACTCCAAGAACCCCCAGTGGAAAGTAACAGTCACAGTCTAAAGAGCCAAGCAGAGATTTCAGCACCTAGCCAGTGCTAGGAGACACAGCCTGGGACTGAAATGTATCCAAGTTAGGCTTTCTACTGAAACCTCAGAAGGGCAAAACCACAGGAGTAAAAAATCACATCCCAGATTAAGGGATACAATCTAGGGAAAAAAGCAAGATAGATTTGCCCGACAATAGCCTAGAATCAAAGCTCTGAAGACTGAAATGACCCAAAAGGAAATTAACTGCATGCCAAAACAAAATTCAATACTCTCAGGGGAAAATAACAATCCAGAATCTCTACAATGTATGCTTCACAATGTCCAATACGTAATAGTTACTAGACATGCAAAGGAAGAGAGATAATGTGACCCACCATCAACAAAGAAGGTCAAAGGTAAAGATCATCTTGATGTGGGAATTGGTGCAAAGGGATTTTCCATTATAAATATGTTAAAAGATGACAGGGAAAGATGAACACAATGGATAACAGATGGAAACTTCAACAGAGAAACTAAAACTCTAAAAAACAACCAAATGAAAATTCTAGATCTGAACTCATGAATATCTGAAATAAAACATTTATTGCATGAACATACCAGCAGAATAGACACAGTAGAATCAGTAGAATAAAGAATTAGTGAATTCGAAGACAAATCAATAGAAATTATCTTAAACTGAGCCACAGAGAAGGAAAATACTTTAAAAATAGAATAGAGCATCCAAGATCTGTAGAACATTATCAAACTGTCTAATATATATGTATATGTACATGAAGAACCAAAAGTACAGGAGCAACAGAATTGGGTAGAAGAAATATTGGATAAAATAATGTCTTAGGACTATTTAATTGATGACAGACATCAAACCATATCTCCAATAATCTCAATGAAAAGAAATGGGAAAAATACAAATAAGTCCAACCTAGACACATCACAATCAAATTGCTGAAAGTAAAACATAAACAGAAAGTTTTAGAAACAATCAAGAGCAAAAACGCATTACATTCATAAAAGCAGCAATAACAGTAGAAGCTGACTTAACATCAGAAACAATGGAATCCACAAGACAATGCAGAGTGTTGAATGATGACTGTCAACTGAGAATTCTACATCCAACTGAAAAATCTTTCAAAAATAAAGGCAAAATAAAGATATTAATAATTTCAAGAAAACAAACCCGGGAGAATTTATTTCCAGCAATCTGCATTATAATAAATGGTAAAGGAAGTTATTCAGGCTGAAGGGATATAATCCCAAACGGAAAAACCAAATCTAACAGAACTGATAAAGAACATTGAGAATGATAAATATGTCGGCAATTTTTTTAAAGTTTTAATTGCTGTGAAAGTATGTTGATTGCTTAAAGTAAAAATAATTTAAATGTTTTATGAGATTTATATATAGAAGTAACATCTATAAACAATATACCAAAGGCATGAGAGGAGAAATGAAAGTACGCTGTCATACGATTTTTACATTGTACATGAAATGGTATAATAAATGATGCAGGGAAGATGGTGGTAATAAGTAAAAAGTGCATATTATAATTGTGAAATAAACTACTAAATTTTTTAAAGAGATATAGCTAACAATTCAATATAGGAGATAAAATGGAATACAAACAAGTATCTAGCTAATCTAAAAGAAGAAAGAAAAAAGAGAGACAAAGAACACATGCAACAAATAGTAAAAGGTGGTAGATTTAAATTCAACCATATTAATAATTGCATTAACTGTAAACGGCTTAACTACTTCAATTAAATGGCAGAGATTGGCCAGACAGATAAAGTTAAAAGATATAACTAAATGCTATTTACGAGAGCCATATGTTAAAAATAAAGATACAGATACGTTGAAAGTAAAAGGATGGAAAAAGATACTCTGTGCAGACTTTAACCTCAATAATTATAATGTAGTAATATATTAACGTTAGATAAAGTAGACCTTAAGATAATAATATTAATACAAAGACAAATAGAAATTTTATAATATTAAAAGCTCAAGCATCAGAAGGAGATAAAATTTAAGAATACTAACTAGAAATATAGACATAGAAATTATGACATCCAAATTACTAAAGTAAAAAAGGAGGGTAGCAAAGAATGCTTGAGCTATTCAGCTAAAAGAAAGAAACAAAGGGGATAAAACATAAAAATATAGCACCATAAAAAGAAAACACATAATAAGTTGGTTTCAATAACACAAAATATTAATTATTTCCAAAAAACAATGTGAAGGCATTAATTATTCTTGTTTGACAGAGATAGCATATCTTCAAATTAAAAGAATAAGACTACAGAAAATTTTAATAGTGTGGCTACCTTCTTTTAATATATTTAGAACTTTACACTCACCAAACTATTCATTATGTTCAATCTATATAAATTTACAGCCAAAAAAATGACTATGTATGAGGCCACATAGAAAATTATAATCAGTTATAAAACATAGAAATCATACAAGCCACAGTCTCTGGTCTCAATACAATAAAACTATTTTAGCACTATCATTATCTGCCTTAAACGCCAGGAAACTAAAGCACAGAGACATAAAGCAACCTACCCAATGATAGCCAGTAAGTAGCAGATTTGTATTTAGGTATCCTGGCACTAGAGCCTGAAACCTTAACCACCGTACTCCACTCCTTCCCAGCGGGTGGAGTGGGCTGAGTGTAGTGGAGGCAAATTTTCCCTACAGATATCTAAAAATACTATAAAATTACAATAATTAAAATGTTAATTGAGACAATACCAGGCAAATAGATATTCAGAATAGAATTTAGTTGCAATCCCATAAGATGCAAGAAAATAATGGACTATTCCATAACCGACAAACCATTTGAGTGGGACAAGTAACAAATAAAGAACCAAAACATTAACAAATTAAAATTAAAGAACAAAAGTATAAAATACTAGATAATACAGAAGAACATTTCTGTTTTAGATGGGAAAGGACTTTCTAAATAGGACTAAAACTGAAACAAAGAAAGACTCACAGATTTAACTACATAAAATTAAAACAATAATAGAAATTATAAAGAAACTTAAAAATCAACCATAGACATGGAAAAATATTTGCGATATACGAAAGAGAAGATCAGTATTTAGAAGGCATAAAGCACACCTACACATCAGTAAGATTAATTCAGAGATCCAACAGAAACATGGATAAAGGAAAATACAGACATTTCACTGAAGAAATACAAATTGCCAATACGTTTGTGAAAAGATGCTCAACACTAAACATAGAGAAATGCAAAGTGAAGTAAATGTTACATTCCAAGCCGTGGCAGAAATACAAAACATCCAACACTGGCAAGGATGCATAAAAACAGACACCTTCACACATGGCAGTGAAATGTAAGTATGTGAAGCTCTTTGGGTGGACAATTTGGCAGTATTCACCTGAATTTAAAATGTATGCGGGCCGGGCACGGTGGCTCACGCCTGTAATCCCAGCACTTTGAGAGGCCAAGGCGGGCGGATCACGAGGTCAGGAGATCGAGACCATCCTGGCTAACACGGTGAAACCCTGTCTCTAGTAAAAATACAAAAAAAATTAGCTGGGCCTGGTTGCGAGCCCCTGTAGTCCCAGCTACTCAGGAGGCTGAGGCAGGACAATGGCGTGAACCTGGGAGGCGGAGCTTGCAGTGAGCCAAGATCGCGCCACTGCACTCCAGCCTGGGTGACAGAGCGAGACGTCATCTCTTAAAAAAAAAAAAAAAAAAAAAAAAAAATGGATGTGGTCTTGACCCAGAAAATTCATTTGTAAGAGTTTATCATGCAGCAATACTTGAACAGGTGCACTACAATGTATGCAACAATTGCAACACTGTTTTTCAAAGCAAAAAATGAAAATACCCTAAGATTCCATGAATAGGTTAATACAATGTAACACCACACAGCCAGTAAAAAAAAATCAAGTATGTGTTTATATATATAATATCTTAAAGAGATGAGTTTAAAAATTAAGCCATAAATAAAATGTGTTTCCAGTAGTTTTGTTAATTATATACAAATGTGTATAAAAAGTGAAGAGAATGGAATAGGCAGAGAAAGTTGAAGTGGTTCCAGGAGACTTACACTATTGTATTGCTTTAATTTTCACAAGTATTTTATAATCCTGAAAGAAATTTAAGTGAGGAGAAATACATTCATTTCCATCACATTCATTTTGGTGTAATTCTTCCTAGTATTTGCGCAAATCAGACATACTTCAAATAGTTGCAATTCCAAGGCATATATTTTGTATAGTGTTTTTCCTTAACTATTACATCATAAAATTTCACCACATTTCTTCATGATTTTCAAATGATTCTTCCAATAACTAGATAATATTCTGTGTGTTCACAATCTACCAAATCATCTTCAAATGTTGACCATTTGAGTTTTAATTTAATTTTTATTTGACAAATACATTTACTTTGTTTTGTATGGAACACAGCAAAAAAAAATCTTTATATATGAGGATTTTGGTATCTTTTCCATTAGTGCCTCCATGTATTTTTTACCAAGAATTCTAAGTCAAAGGTCAGGAATAATTTTATGGCTGTTTATGCACTGTAATATTGCTCTTCAAAACAGTTGTACCCATTTACTATTCCACCTGAGCATCTGATCACATTTGAAAACACAAACCTATACATTCTGGATAGTAATCTTTACTTTCTGATTTTTCTTAAATATTTTAGTTGATATAAAATGTAGAAAGTTGATTTTTTGACAGATTGTCACTTTAAATATTTCTAAAGCAATCACAAAAAAATCATTCAGTGCCCTATCCTGGAATACTTCACTGGCCTCTTTCCATAACAGAAAACATCTATATTGATTTTTGATTGTGTATGAAATAATAAACGCTTATTATAAAATAATTTAGACATAAACAACACTTAAAAAGCAAATAGTACATAGTCCTACCAGCACAAAATAACCACTGTTAAAACTGTATTGTGTATCTTTATAGAGATATAGGCACAATTGATTTTATTACATTACCACATTGAACTAGCATCATGCACACTTTTGTAAGCTGCCTTTATTATGTAACAATGGTTCATAGATGCCTTCTCAAGTTAACAAATAACTACCTATTATATAACTAATTTTAATAGCTGCACATTCTTCCACTGTAGCACATAAAAAGCTTCTACTAATGTTATTTTGCTGTTTTCAGATGCATATCTTGCATTGCTATAGAAATCACAGATTCACATTCTATAATAAAGACACGTACACACTATGTTCATTGCAGCACTATCCACAATAGCAAAGACATGGAATCGACCTAAATACCCATCAATGATAGATCAGATAAAGAAAATGTGGTACATATACACCATAAGCTACTATGCAGCCACAAAAAAGAATGAGATCATGTCCTTTGCAGGAACATGGATGGCGCTGGAGGTCATTATCCTTAGCAAGCTAATGCAGGAACAGAAAACCAAGTACCACATGTTCTCACTTATAAGTGGAAAGATAAGAACACATGAACACATATAGGGGAACAAGAGACACTGAGGCCTACTGGAGGGTGGTGGGTGGGAGGAGGAAGAGGATCAGGAAAAGTAACTAATAGGTACTAGTCTTGATACCTGGGTGACAAAATAATCTGCACAACAAACCCCCATAATATGAGTTTACCTCTGTAACAAACCTGCATATGTACCCCTGAACTTAAAATAAAAGTTAACATTAAAAAAATCACAGATTTAAAGTGTGGCAGTTTTTGAACTTTTGTTAGTTTTCTGCTCATATCTGTTGCCCATTTTTCTGTTGATGAGCTCTTCTCTTTTCTTGTCAATTGGTAAGAGCTCTCTGAATGAGGGAGCATTAACTCTTAACTCTGTAAATCAGGACCTGAGAAGTGTCATAATTACAGCATACGATTGTGACAAGTGCCGAATACAGAGGTGGCACATAGTAGGCATTACAGTGTTCTTTCTTAGTAGCTAGCAGGTGTGTCCTCCACCTCCCTGCTTTCCTATAACCAAGGTAGCAATAGATGTCAATAATAAGATACCTACACAGGCCAGGCACAGTGGCTTACGCCTGCAATCCCAACACTTTGGGAGGCCAAGGCGGGCAGATTACAAGGTTGGGAGATCAAGACCATCCTGGCTAACACGGTGAAACTCCGTCTACACTAAAAAATAAAATAAAAATAAATTAAAAAGCTGGGCGTGGTGGCGGGCACCTGTAGTCTTAGCTACTCAGGAGGCTGAGGCAGGAGAATGGCATGAACCCGGGAGGCAGAGCTTGCAGTGAGTGAGCTGAGATCGGAGATCCGAGATCGTGCCATTGCACTCCAGCCTAGGCGAGAGAGCAAGACTCCGTCTCAAAAAAAAAAAAAAAAATCCACACACACTTACATATTGGCAATTTCTTTTTCTTGGATTATGATTCAGATGTCTTCTAGGAAATTTCTAAATCCTAGTTGAAGGCTCAGTTCTCTCCTGCAGTTTTGAGAGTTACGCTATTTTATTATCATTATTATTACACTGTGATGTCAGGCATCTTTTAATTGACCTGTATCTTCACCTCAGTTCTAGGAAGGAAGGAGGTAGAGGAAGGAAAAGAGACTGGCCTTAGCACCTACTATGTGCCATCTTTGTGCAAGGCACCTGGCACATCTCACATCACCTCATCTTTACAACCTCCCTAGGAGGTGAGACAGTGTCCCCATTTTACAGATGAGGAGGCTCGGACACATCTTTATCATTAGCAGAGTCAGGGTGACACTGCTTCACCATGATTTGAGTGTTTTGACCTATAAAACTGGGAATTTCATTCAGTTCAACCTAAAAATAACATAAACAAAGAAATGTGCACTATTCATAATTATACAGCTGCCCAGAAAACTCCCCAGTCTGCCAGGCCCCCTTCCACCACCCTGACTTCTAACATCATTTGAACTCTATAGAAATGGAGCCATAAAGCGTGTGCTCTTTTGTGTGACATTTTTTGTTGAACATGTTTTTGAGATTTATCTTTGTTGTCGTGGGTGGCGGCAGTTTGTTCCTTCTCATGTGCTCCAATTTATTTCTTCATTTTACCCATGGATATATAGGATATTTATCATTTTTGGCTATTAAGCGCAATGCTGCTATTGGTTTTTGGTGAACATTTTGTAATTTCTTGTAGGGATATACATAGGGGTGGAACTGCTGGGTTTCTCATCAGAAGTGGGCCATGCTGCCCATCTGCCTGCAGAATGGGACCCATTTGCCAGGCCCTGTCACTTCCCAGGCCCACTGCATGCTTTCTACAAGGTAGCTACTCAGCAGATGGAGATTACAGCATCATAGAGGCTAAATATTGCTTTTAGAGGTATAGCTGGACAGAGAGGCCAAATCCTTCCTTAAGAACTTCTGATGAAAACCCAGCCGTTCCACCCCTATGTATACCCCTACAAGAAATTACAAAATGTTCACCAAAAACCAATAGCAGCACTACATTTAATAGCCAAAAATGATAAATATCCTATATATTCATGGGTAAAATGAAGAAATAAATTGGAGCACACGAGAATGAACAAACTGCCGCCACCCACAACAACAGAGATAAATCTCAAAAACCTGTTCAACAAGAAAAGTCACACAAAAGAACACACACTTTATGGCTCCATTTCTATAGAGTTCAAATGATGTTAGAAGTCAGGGTGGTGGAAGGGGGCTTGGTAGATTGGGGAGTTTTCTGGGCAGCTGTACAATTATGAATAGCGCACATTTCTTTGTGTATGTTATTTTAGGTTGAACTGAATGAAATTCCCAGTTTTCTAGGTCAAAATACTCAAACATCAGCAATTTCATATGGTTCAAACTAATACTTCAATAAAACATGTTTTTAAAAACCCTCTGGTAAAGAAGAAAGAAACATCTAGCATTGATTGGCAGACTGCTACCTTTCTAGAAACCAGCCTAAATGCTCCTGCCACTTCTGGCCCTGTTTTTCTGCTGATTTGTCTTGCTTTGTCTTTAGTGGAGACAGAATAACTAATTCCTCCTTTCTGTGGGATAATGTTTCACAGTTTCATATTGAAAGACTATGATGAAGCTGCCCTGGGTTCTGCAGCCCCAGTTCCTCTCAGCCTTCTTTCACTCATCCCAGGAATCCCAAACCTTGCTCTTAACACCTGTGCGGCTTCTGGTTGAATGATGAGGGCCCACTGGCAGGCAACAGTCTTCTGACACAGAAGGAGCTTCCTCGCTGTAAAAACAGTGTTTCTATTTCATCCACATAGAACAGCAAGATAATATTTTTAAAGAAGCACTATTACCAAGATAATGTTTCTATTTACAAATGCTATCATCGAAAAGTAGAGGTAGTGAGCTTTTATGAGCCTTGCGTGTGTCACAAAAGGCATAATCTTTACAACTAATTGAGATAACTTTATCCACATGTTATGCAACCATGCATTTCTTTTGCAGTACCGGCAGCATTTATCTCCCTGTGGGAAAACATCATCAATTCTCAGAATTCTGGGTACAGCCAACTCATTTTACAGTGGCAAGTAATATTTCAAACAGAAGGATGCCCCCTTTATCAGACGACAAGGCAGACACCTTCTCAGGGAGGGGAGCAGAAACACTCAGGTGCCATTGCACAGCATGCACAGATGGGCTGAGGGAGAACCTGAAGAAAAGCACCCCCTGGATGTGGCTTCTAACTGAGCCCTGTGTGCAAAGTTAGAGGGACATAGCAATATGTCCCCAAAGTTATGGGGACATAGCATTTGCCTTATGTTACGTCATCTAAGAACACAACATAGCATTTTCCAGTATGTTATCTAATGCAGCTATGCTGATAGCACTGTAATTCGACGTCCTAGAATCCCTGTTGTAAAGGGCCAGCAATTTAAGCCACCACTGAGAAACTGCAAGGCTGAGGCCAGCCCACGCCATCAGACAGCAAGCTCTGGGGTTCTGACTCACTGGACAAACTCATGGCAAGGTACATCCCTCACTTTTGAGGCCTAAAAGGAATCATTAGGAATACACTTCCAGGAGTTGATTCTTGTCTAGAAATCCTGTGGCAAATCATTTGTAAAAAGAACATCATTAGACACCTACGGTGTTTCTCTTTAGCGTATATTATGGATTTATTTCAACAAAAGGATAATAATAATAACATCACCATTTGCTGAGCACCTACAATGAGCTGGATACTGTCCCATTTAATACTCCCGATACTTCAATAAAATATGTTTAATATGGTTCAAACTGATACTTCAATAAAATATGTTTTTAACATATTCTTACATTCATGAATACGATGGACATTCCCATTGAACAGAAGGAGAAACAATGACAGAAGGGGATAAATACTTTCTCCCAAAGCTCACACAGCACATAAGTTGCAAACCAGGATTTGGTTAGGCACAACGGTTCACACCTGTAATCCCAGCACTCTGGGAGGCCGAAGTGAGAGGATCTCGTGAGCCCAGGAGTTCAAGACCAGCCTAGGCCACACAGACCCCGTCTCTTCAAAAAATAAAACAGCTGGCTGCAATGACACACCTGTAGTCCCAGCTACTCGAGAGGCTGAGGTGGGAGGACTGCTTGAGCCCGGGAGGTTGAGGCTGCAGTAAGTGGTGATCACGCCACTGTACTCCAGGCTGGGTGATAGACCAAGGCTCTATATATACAAAAACAGAATCCTCTGGGCCTGTAAGAGCAGGGCCCAAGGAGATGGCTGGAGTTAAGGGGAATAGCTATGGTTGCGCCACTGCACTCCACCCTGGGCAAGAGAGAGAGACTCTGTACTAAAAATAAAACAAAACAAAACAAAATAGGATTTAAGCCCTGGTAACCTGATGCCAAAGGCCACTGTCGTAACCACTGTGCTGTGCTGCCATTCTTAGACACTACATGTATGTAATAGGGATTAACAAGGGTGGCGAGAAGTTACTAATTTTTGTTATATGTACCACAGGCACTTAAAGTACCTTATCTGATAAAATCCAGTGAAGTAAGTATTAGCTCCATTTCCTACATAAAGAAACTGAGGTTCAGAGATTGAAGGCAACTTGTTAGTTAGTGGCAGAGCTAAAAGCCAAACACAGACCTGCCTGGCTCCAAAGCCCGCGGTCTTTTGTTATAGCTCTTTACCTCAAACAACTCTTTTGAAACTTGTTTCTAGACTGGGTGCAGTGGCTCACGCCTGTAGTCCCAGCACTTCGGGAGGCTGAGGCAGGTGGATTACGAGGTCAGGAGATCGAGACCATCCTGGCTAACACTGTGAAACCCCGTCTCTACTAAAAATACAAAAAATTAGCCAGGTGTGGTGGCGGGTGCCTGTAGTCCCAGCTACAGGAGGCTGAGGCAGGAGAATGGCGTGAACCCGGGAGGTGGAGCTTGCAGTGAGCCGAGATCTTGCCACTGCACTCCAGCCTGGGCGACAGCGAGACTCCATCTCAAAAAAAAAAAAAAAAAAGAAACTTGTTTCTAGAGAGCAAGTAGAATGATTCTGACCGTATTCGTTAGAGAGAAAGGACTGCTGGTACAGTAGCCAATCAACCCCAAAACTTCAGTGAACACAAAAAGTCCCTCTCCCTCTTACAAAGGCCACTCTAGTGATAGGATCCTCCAGGGCCACCGCCTGCTGCCTCTACCCTGCGGTGCTGCCATCCATTCACTAGACTGCACATAAGTATTTCCCAAAGGCAGTGGGATGGAAGGAGCCCCTGCTCAAAATGCAGATTCTGAGGGCCTCGATCTCTATTTTAATTCAGTTAGCCTGACCTGGGCCCCGCGTAATCCTGACGCAGGTGCTCAGCAGACCATCCACCCCTTAAGTAGCTTTGCTTTGGACTGATGCAGAATGCTCAGGGCTGTAAAAATTATCCTGGGAAACTGAGTCAGGAGGCACTGACCATGCTCGTGCCAAGGCCAAGCTAGGAGAAGGAGAAAGCAAAGAAGTTAAAGATGCAGACGGCTAACCACAATGCAGAGCAGAGAGTACTTGTCCTGGGGAGCCATGAAGGAGGGCTGTGGCCACGAAGCCCATCACAGTCGGCAAAGCCTGCGCGTCCAGCCAAATGGTTCCTTTCCACCCCTGGGCAAACATCTGAGCATGGTACGGTTTTGTTTCAAACCTCCAGGCTCCCCCAGTTTTGCCTCTGTGGGAATGATCACTGCCCTGCAGGGCCCTGAGGCCACTTGCATTCTCCATCCAGGTTCGCTTCCTGCCACTCCCACACCCACCTACCCCAAAACCCACACTGAGGCCAGACTTGGTGACCTCATCCCCACCCAAAATATGCCTCCACACCTCCAGGCCTTTAGCCTGCAGGAATGCCCTTAGGCCTAGGATCTCTACACCTGGCATTCAGTGCTCAGCCCTGGGCAGCCTTCCCTGGCACATGCATCCTCCTTCTTAGTAAAACCAAGCACCTTGCTCCAACTGTCCCCAGCATGGAGTCTTACACTGGGCTCTTAGGGGCAATACAGATGAATCTGTTAGTTTGCGTCAATATTTCAAAAATCTACCTGACATCCAGTGCCCTCAAGCAAGTCACCTGGACCAGGTAAAGCACCAAGTTTCCCTGTGTCTTGCTGGAATTACACCAATCAAAGCGTACCAATGAAAGGGAAAGGAAATGACTATCACAAATGCTTGCACCTAGAAGGTGCCAAATATCCGTCAAGTGGATGAACAATGAAAGAGAAATGTTTGGAGGGAAAACTTTCAAAACCAGTCATTGCATTGGAGAAAATAACAAATAGTGGCCCTCTGTGTGCTCTCCCTGCTGGACTGTGAGCTACTGGAGGCCACCTGGCCTTCTCTCTCCTCTCATCCCCAGTGCCTGGCAAAGGCCTCTTGCACCCTAAGAGCTCAAAGAAGAATGCTGGATTATCTAAGGGGAGGTAAACACCATAACCTGTGCACCCTGGCATCCTGAGCAGCTCCTGGGGGGACCCTGCAGACAGATAGCCACCAGAAATGACAGAGAGGGATGGGGAGAAGGGCAGATGGAAGGAAGGAAAGAGGAAGATAAGACCCCAAGGAACTCAAGCCTACAAGTGAAACAGACAGACCGCCTTTCCCCCAGTCCAGCACATGAGATTGTCATCATCTTCCTTTTTTTTTTTTTTTTTTTTTTTTNGGCCGGATCTCAGCTCACTGCAAGCTCCGCCTCCCGGGCTTACGCCATTCTCCTGCCTCAGCCTCCCAAGTAGCTGGGACTACAGGCACCCGCCACCTTGCCCGGCTAGTTTTTTGTATTTTTTAGTAGAGACGGGGTTTCACCGTGTGAACCAGGATGGTCTCGATCTCCTGACCTCGCGATCTGCCCGTCTCGGCCTCCCAAAGTGCTGGGATTACAGGCTTGAGCCACCGCACCCGGCCGAGATTGTCATCATCTTTCTAGGGACCTTTCTGCAATGTTGTAAATACAGAGTGCTTGAACTAATTGATGTCCTGGGAGATGACGGCCAAACACGGCAGAAGAAAGCAGTGTATCCCTAGTTTCTTACTACTCCAATTGATGTTCTCACTGGCAATTTACTCACTACATCATACCCTTAAAATCCATGCCATGATCAAATCCCATCTTTTAGGAAGTGTGAACCACCACTGCCATCCCTCCACCTTTGAGGTGTCATCCTAGCATGTGATTTTAGAACTCGAGTGACAGCTTCCCACACATCACTCCAGGCAATGTGCACTTGCTCCTCTGGAGATAAGGAGTCATGGAAGGAATTTCTCACAGGATGTGGCCAGTTTCATAGCAGTCTGGAAGCCTGGGGCTGGATGTCTTCTGTCTCAGAGGATGACCACTCAGGGACATGGGGTCAACCGCCTGTTTGAATCAGGGTTATACCTCCTGCTAGCTGAGTGACTTCAGGCAACTTACTGAACCTCTCTAAACTTTGGTTTCTTTATTTGTAAAGTGGGAATAATGAACAGAATCCAGTGAGATGAGGCTTAAAAGAGAAATCACATGGATTGCCTTTTGCATGCAGTAAGCCCTGGACTGACCAAAACTGGCTGCTGTTTTTTATGAAGCAAAGTGATTGAGAGTCCAGACCTTGCAGATGAGCATCTAGATTTAGGTCTCAGAGCTGCCCTTGTTAGCCCTGTTACTTGGGAAGTTCCTTAATTTTACTGTGCTTCAGTTTCTTCATCTATGACCAAGAAATATCAATATACCCCCTTCATCAGGCTAAATGGCATATGAGATAGTTTTCACTGGTGCCTGACACACAGTGAGATCTCAGTAAATGATTGCTATTGTACTGGTGATAGTGGTCAAAGTGAGTAGCATGCTCCTAGTAGTGCACTATTGGTCTGCTGGGTGTTAACCAGCCATCTCATTTCTACACTATGTGCTTGCTGAGTAAGGTCTGCTGCTAGCCTTGGCATTTGCAGAAATACTCAAAAGAATCTCTCCTGGAGTCTTGGGTAGCAGCAGGACAGAAAAAGCCCAAAAGTGCTTCTCCTTCCTGCTCTGCCCACAATCCATGAGTAGGAGCAATAGGACCTCAAGGCCCACACACTTCATGGTACTAAATGCAGCCTCAAAACTTCACATTTCACTTTTATTTTTCCTAAACACTGGGTTCCTATAACCAATTTATCTTCTGTTATGTTAAACATTATATGCCAGCCTTGATTTGCATTACTCTACTAATTTTCTTCCCAGCGATTTGAAGTCCTTAGGCAGGACTGAGCATCTATGGGGTGGTTGCGGGGGCGGGGCGGCCTGGAGAGCATCCTCTCAGAATTCTGAATACGCAAAACCTCAGCACTGTGCCTAATCTAGAAACAGAAAATGGGATCTTTAAGAGTCAGTAAGGAAAAGTTTGCATCCCTACTACCCGTGGGCCCAAAATGCATTTTATTAGCTCTAACTTCGAATCTTTGAGGAGCATATGGGCTACGGGTAGCGAGATCCCTGCTCTCATGCAGAGCAAATGTAGTCAGAGAACAGGCACATCTACAGGTAATGCTTCTCCAGGGGCATAAGTTTGCAAAGAAGCAAGATACCCCCTCTCCCCCCAAAAAATTCTTTCATCCTGAGCAATAGGGTAGAAATATCAAGCAAAACTAAATGATGCGTTATACTGGCTGAACTGGACACTGGCTGCAACATAGAAATCAGATTCAGCCTGCCCATGGGGACTTTCTAAACCCCTGTGCTGCTGAGACCACCATCTTCGTGAGCAGAGGTGGGTACAACCCACTGAATATTGCCATCATTCCAGTGCTGGCAAAAGGAAGAATTAAATTTCCCCCAAAAGTTAGTCTCTGTCAAGGTGCCAGACGCTTATCTGAGAAAACAAAGGGTCATCTGTTTCTGCATGCTCCCAGCCGTCCTCCCAGAAGTCGGTGCATGCCTGATATTAACAGCATCTGAACATCCAAGATCTGCCCCCCTAGGGAGGCTCACATCAATACCAAAGCTGGTTTTTGCAGGTAAAAGAACCACAAGTTGGACACACTGTTAGCAATTTGATAAGAAACCTGGGAATCATCCAAAAATGCCATCAATGTCCATGTATGACAGCAGATCCCCTATTAAGTAACACAAGAGGGAACTTCAGAGAACAGAACATGAACTGCCTGTCCGGTTTTTACATAACACCCTTAGAAAAAGCAAGACGCGCATAAGCAATAATTACCAAGTTTTCAAATTTACTGCATAGACCATTGTATATTTGTAAACATCTCATAAATATTTGGGGGGATATTGGAAGGAATACCTGAAAACTATAAATATTTTTACATATTGTTGGGTCCTTTTTTATCTAAGCACCCCCAGCAGCAGTCAAACCAGATAATGAGATTGTGAGAGTCTATCTCACTTTATCTCAGCATTCTTCCTACATTCACCCAACAACTGTTAAATTGCTGTTAAATTGTGCACCAAAAACTATTTTATCATTTCTATCACATAATAATTTAATGAGATTTCAGCCTATCTGCTAATTAGAAACTGTCCCCATCTGATCACACAGCAATCACTAGTTTTAACGTACATTCCAAAGGTAGAAAATAGAGTAAGGGAAAAGTGTTTTGTTTTTCCAAATGCATCAAAACCCAACTGAAGTTCTCGTTCCTTCTTCTCAGTGAATAACACCAGTGTTCGGGCAGAAGGCGGGAGAGGGGGGCTTGCTTGCATCTGGGGGAGCTCGTGGCCTTTTCTGATGGTGTGAATAAATACTCTGGATGAATTTAATCCCTGGTAAAGAAAAACATGCAAGAAAGGGCATTTCTTTCCATGTGTATACCCTGGGCTGCCCAGAACAGAAGTCATCTTTGAAACAGCACACCTGCCATGGACGATTCCAGATTGAGGCAGAAATTCAGACAGGGCCTCCTGTTTGGCTCGGGAGGGCTTTTCCAGAAACAAAAACAAACACAAACAAATAAATGCATGGCAAATCCAAAAAGTTCATGTAACTTTAATATTTAGAATGTGGCAGAAAACATCCATGGGCAGAGAGGGGGAGAGAATTTGGCTCACTGATGGAGGGACCAGTGCAGGTGTGGGTGCCTAGGTGACAGCAGCTCACGGGAGGCTGTGGGGTGGCTCTGAGCTGGTGTTCTGGGCTCAGAACTGAGAGAGATGCGACAGCTCCCTGCAGGTTGGGCCCAGGAGGTCATTGAGCGGTGGGTGCCTGGGCTCACGGAGAAGGCTCAGACATCTCTGAAAGAACCTGCGCCACCACCCCTTCCTCTTTTCGGGATCGCTGTTCCCAGTGCCAGTCGCTCAAAGCCACCCTGGGCATTTCACGGCTGCCCTGGAGGGCCTCCGCCCCCAAAGCGGACATCGACTGGGCACAGAGCTCCAGGTGTGTGTATCCCACCCCCAGCTGCAGCCCCTTGACTTCTCAAGCCTCCGCAGCAACAGTTTCTCAGTAGGAGAAGCGCTGCAAACGCCCTCTGGGAAAACGCTCCGCAGGACCTCGGGCGCTAAAGCCAGGGACATGGAAGGAGTCTGGCCCTCAGCACAGCGGGGAGGAACCGGAGATGGGGCCAGGGGCAAAGACTTCCAACGTGGGCCTTAAAGATCACAGAGAAGGAGAAACTTCCCTAGGACAAGGGCCAGGGTGCGCGTCCCTGTTCAGAGGTGCAGCCCTGGATCCCCTGGGCAGGTGGTGCGGGGCTGGCGACACGCGCGGGCCGGGTGACACCCGGAGCAGGTCTCAGCCCCAGCGCGCGGGGGTAGCTCCGCGCCTAGGATCCCAGGAAGGAGAGAGGAAGGGTCTCTCTTGGTCTCGTAGGACACGTTGCGGGCACCTGGCGGGGAAGGGACCTCGAACCCAGGCCCCGGTGGGAAGCGGCGGCGCAAACTAAGTTAGGGCACAGAGAGGCTTGGTCGGGGGGCCCCCGCGTCAGTGCGCCCTGCCCGCGGCGCGCCACTACTTACACGAAGACTCCGAAAAGCAAGACTCGCACCCCGATCTCGATGGCCAGCTCCCGCATGGTGCGGCCGGAGCAGCTCCCGCGGCGACCGCTGGCGCTCTGCGCGGCTCCGGCAGCTCGGCTGGCGTCTGCTCGCCAGACCCTGGGAGGCGAGGGAGGCTAGGGAGGCGCGCTCCAGGCCGCTGGCGGGGGCGGAGGCGGGCGCCGGGCGGGGCAGGCGGCGGGGAGGGCTCAGCCGAAACCTCCCGCCTCGGGCTCCGGGGCTCCGGGAAGCCGCGCCGGCCGCTCGCGATGCTGCGGACCCCGCGTCCTAGTGCGGAGCCGGGGCCGCCTCGGGGACTCCGAGCTCCCTCTCCCCAGGAACCGCC
>NW_016805362.1:2183847-2187763 GCF_001698545.2 Rhinopithecus bieti
CCCGCCTCGGGCTCCGGGGCTCCGGGAAGCCGCGCCGGCCGCTCGCGATGCTGCGGACCCCGCGTCCTAGTGCGGAGCCGGGGCCGCCTCGGGGACTCCGAGCTCCCTCTCCCCAGGAACCGCCTCCGCGTCCTGGGCCCGCGCCGGGCACACGCAGCCCGGGGAGGGGAAGCCCGGGAAAGCCCCACCGCCGCCGCCGCCTCCCTGCGCGCTCCCCGCCTCCCCAGCCAGTGGGCGGCCCCTGGGCTCCGCGCCCGGGCAGCGCGCTCACTGGGACTCTGCCCGCGGCACCTCTGCAGCTCCTGGTGCTGCCTCCGACACCCGCTGTCCGGGCTCTCGCTCCCTGGCACACGCACGCACGTGGGCATGTAGTGGACGGGCGCTCTGGGGATTCTCCAGGGCTCAGGGCAGCCCTGGCCAACCTCGGTCCCTGCCGAGGAGCGCTCCCTTCCTCCCGTATTCGGCCCTCCCTACACCGTTCGAACCTGAAATTCTTTCTTTTTTCTAAGAAGTTCCCCCAGAGATCACTCGCGGGCTTCGCTTTGCTCTCAGGAGATGCCAGCCAGGGTCCAGGGCTCTGGCACAGAGAGAGGGCAATGGCGAGCCTGGCTCCCCACCATGCCACCAGCGCCAGGTGGCCCCTGGGGACCGAATCCTCTCTCCCCCACTACCTGTCCCCCGCCCCCAGCAGCTTGGGGCTGCTGAGCTATGGAATATGAAAAAGCTCCTGCCACCGTGCCTGGCCGGCGTGTGGGAGGTCGGGGTCTCTTGTCGCTGACACAGCATTCAACCAGCCGTCAGCCAGGCAGCAGGTAGAACTTCAGAGCCTCATCCTCAGGTTCAGAGCCAAAAGTCCAACCATCGCAGCAGGCCTAGGGGTCACGCCCTCCAGCTGGACCCCAGCAGGAGCTTGGATTTCCTTTCCCCAAAGCTGTCAGGATTTTATCTACTTTTCTTAGAATTTAAACTTCTTGGCTTCATTAATTTAAACCAAGAAGACATTTAAAATGCAAAAACACACAGTAATTATAACCATTAGGTTGTTCCTGGGGAGCCCAGGCCTCTCTTGGATTTTAGGAGAGACCCAGCCAAAATTGTGTGAGGAGAGGACACGGATTAGAAGGTGGTTCCTGGGACTGAGGAGCTACGGCTCACTCCTGGATAAAAGGGGGAGAGGGTCGAAAGAACTTAGGAGGAGGCCCTTGGCATCAGCAAAGGGCAAACAGACCCTACCTTCAAAGGAAACATGTGCAGATCAGAGATACCTGAGCCCAGACATCTCAGGGGCTAGGGAGAGAGAGGCAGAGGGAGTAGGAACAAGCCAGGTTCTGTGTGGGAGGGACTCCAGCCCTGAGGCACCACAGGCAGGAGCTGCATCTGCTTTCCTCATCACTCTATGTCCAGTGCCCGGCACACTGTGGATACCTGGTTGGTACTTAGTAAATGGATAAGTTTATATTCAAACATATATATATGGCTATGTATGATCTATTCATTCATATAATATATGGCCATATATATCATCAGGCACACGAGGTGTCAGGTGCAGGTAGAGTAGGAAGGTCTTGGAGAGAGGAGGTATGCTTCTGTCTCCTCTGTATCTTGGGCCCAGCAACTACCTTAGACATAACGACTCCCATGGGTTGGCAAAGTGGTGTAGGAGAGCCCATAGGCAGCCCAATGAACTCTGATGATCTGGATCTGAGATTGTCAGGTGGCCATATTCCAGCAGGGCATACTGACAACAGCCCCTGACATTGGGGCATCACTTACCTATAAGCATCCGCTGAGCGTGAGTGTAACCTGTGCAAAGTTGTGTGCTAGGTGATATGATTCATAATCCATCTCTGCCTTCAAAAAGACAGGGAGCTGATAGATCACAAGGAGACATCAGGGAACTATGCAAAGAGGTATTAGTAAGTCACAAACACGTGCTTCAGAGAACCGGATTGCTTAGAGGTCAGAAGTTGGAATCACATCATCGGTCTGAGATAGCCTGAGGACACAGCCTCATGGAAAGGAGCTGGCTTTTGGACCAGGCGCGGTGGCTCACGCCTGTAATCCCAGCCAGGGTGGGAGGATCATGAGGTCAAGAGATCGAGACCATCCTGGATAACAGGGTGAAACCCCATCTCTACTCAAAATACGAAAATTAGCTGGGCATGGTGGCGCACGCCTGTAGTCCTGGCTACTCAGGAGGATGACGCAGGAGAATCGCTTGAACCTGGGAGGTGGAGGTTGCAGTGAGCCGAGATCACGCCACTGCACTCCAGCCTGAGCGACAAAGCAAGACTCCATCTGAAAAATTAATAATAATAATAAGGAGCTGGCTTTTGTAAGGCAAAGAAAGAAAAAATCAGGGGAAGAAATTCTTGGTAGGGGCAAGAAAGTAGGTGCAAGGGAGCAGAAGGTGGAAGTGGTTTGGTAGGGCATAATGAGTTGACCCGTCTGACAGAGCAGAGAAACATCCCGAGGTGAGGTTGGTGGAGGAGACCTAGTCGTGACAATCCTGCCTATCAGGGTCACAGTGAAAATCTAAGTTTATTTGTGTAGAGATACCCGGAGAGGGAGTCAGAAGGGGAATGTAACTTCACTTCACTGTCATTAAGCGACTCTGAAACACATAAATCTAAAGAACTGCCAATTAAACCCCTATTTTGCTGGAATTTATTCTCCATTATCTCCTCCAAGTCCCCATCCAGTGCAGGGTGCAAATCCTGCCACTGAGAAGGCATTCACCCTTGAGGGAGCATGTACCCTCTTCAGACAGCTCTTTCAAAAGCATTTCCTTACAGGGAACTGCTACACACCACCTTGCAACTTACATCATTGCATTAGTCCTGTCCCACCAGCTACTTGGAACTATCACAGTCAACGCTTCTATGGTGACAAACAACAGATGGCTCAACCTAAACTTATTTAAGAAAAGATGATTGAAAAGTCCAGTGGAAGGTCAGCCTTCACGCATGACTGAATTCTGAGTGCAAGCAATGTCATCAGTACCTGGTTCTTTCCAACTCTCTGCTCTGTCTGCACTGCATTGACTTCAGTCTCAGGCTCCTGGTAGTTTCAAGATGGCTGCAAGCATTCCAGTTTTACACCCTCTCAAGTTCAAGTCTGACCAGAAAGACCTCTGCCTAGGTCCCAGCACTCCCAGCAAAAGTGTCACAGAATGTCATTGTTGCTGCCGACCCTGAACCAATCACTGTAGTCAGGGAACCATGACGGATTGATTGTCTCAAGCCTGGTCACATGCTTCATCCCTACCCAAAGCTTCCGAGACTGGGGAGAGACGACCCTACGTATAGAGGGCTGATGCTTTGAAGCAGGGAAGATGTTTGATGGGAAGGTAAACAACCAGGGGCCATCCTGTTCCGTGCTGCATGGTGGGGTCATCCCCAACCATGCAGATTAAAGACAACCAGTGTTCCTCCCTACATTCTTGTCCAACTTCACGATCATTAACCAGTAAAAGGGAGTTATTCTTGGTGCTCCATGATAAGGTTGCCCAATTTCTACAATTGTCAATACAGACTTGCAATTTGTTGTAAGTTTGTGTTCTCTGAAGGTGGCTTTAAACAAAGCTATGATGTCATCCTTGATGCTTGTCTTCAACTGCCCAGCCTCTTCTTTCTCCAGTCCCTTTGGCAACGCTGTTATTTACTCTAATGATCCCTTTTTCCATTTGCCAAAGCCTGCTGTCAAGGGAAAGCTCTAACCTTATTCATTATATAAACCTGGATCAGGACGTCTCTGAGGGCTCTCTTACACAGAAGGATCTATAATTTAATCCAGATCCTTCTTGAAGGGCAGATAGGCTCTGATACCTCTGAAAAGTACTGCAGATGGCATCTTCAGTGCCCCAAATCACAAAAAGCAGGAAGCAACGCCCACCCCAACCCCCCACCACCCGCCA
>NW_016805362.1:2188107-2216414 GCF_001698545.2 Rhinopithecus bieti
CCCGCCAACCACCACATTCCTTTCCCCTGTTTGGAGGTAGCTGGCTCTAGCAGCTGTCCAGCTATGAGCATGTGCCAAGCAGGTAGAGCCCTCCTGAAGTGTCATATTGCTGCACCAGCAGACAAATGAGCTTACAGGGAGTCAAGAAGCAGAGCCAGGTTAGATAATGTGATCCAGCCCGAGCACCCAGGTGCCAGGCTTGGCAGCCCCTGCTGGGTCTTTTTAAGATCCCCATGGAATGTGATGAGTCCTCTGGTGAAGGAAGCATGGGTCAGAGCTTCAGCAGCGTCAGAAATGCTTTATCGGAAGAAAGAGAATAAACATGTCAATCCCCCTACCAAGACATGATGAACACCATAGCTGTAAAGTGTGAGACTGATTTTGAAAATAACTTCAGGATCTAGATACTCATTGAGTGTAGCTTCCTCCGAAGCTTTTGTGGCTGCACACATTTTCCAAGTGCCACTTTGGGGAAATCTCCCATATTTCATATTGAGTTTGTGGGCATGCCAAGAAAATAAATTCCATCCCTCTGTAGTTTTGCTTATGTTGTTAGAGTTTTTTTAAAACCCCAAACAGTTTTCCAGCAGGGTGACCCCAAATTGACCAGACTTTTGACTGTTTCCAAAACCCAAAGCTACCTTGAGAGAACACAAACTTGCAGCAATTTCTTGTCATCTCATTTTCAGAAGTTATACTTTGTATATGAGTGCTACCTACCCACTTGCTCTAAAGCTGTCTTGGTAACAGGCAGCCAGCACAGTGACCCTTATCCACAGAGGTGCACATATCCAAGCTTTCCTCTATATCCAAGCTTCCTTTATATCCAAGCTTGACATGAACTTGGCATGAACCAAGCCTGGCATGAACTTGGTGATGTGCCTGCGACCCAAGAGGGATTCCAGAAGGTTACCAACTTCAGCCTGGTCCATGAATATCTTCCATAATGGTCTCAATAAATATCTGCTTGATACCTCCAGGGATGTAGAAATCACTCCACTCATTCCATTTCCAGAGAGAGCTATTGTTTGAGTAGAAACAGATTTGCTTCTAGCCTACATTGATGGGCCCATATTGTGCTTTGGGGGCCACATAGAATAAATGTAATGTCTATTCTTCTACAATATAGCCCTTTAATTATCGTACAACTACAAAAGAAGATAGGGATAGATAGGTAGAGCAAGAGGGAGGAAGACAGAGTCTTCTCTTTACCAATCTAAATATTCCTTTGTTTCACCTCCTTTCAAGCAGCAATATTTATAAGACCTCTGAGAATACTGGCACTAGACCTGATGCAAAACTGCATTAGGCCAAATTCCACATAATAAAAAGTAATTTTCTGGCCAGGCGTGGTGGCTCACACCTGTAATCCCAGCACTTTGGGAGGCTGAGGCAGGCAGATCACTAGAGGGCAGAAGTTCAAGACCAGCCTGGCCAACATGGTGAAACCCTGTCTCTACTAACACAAAAATTAGCTAGATGTGGTGGCAGGTGCCTGTAGTCCCAGCTACTCGGGAGGCTGAGGCAAGAGAATTGCTTGAACCAGAGGCGGAAGTTGCAGTGAGCTGAGATCGCACCACTGCACTCCAGCCTGGGTGACAGAGTAAAACTGTGTCTCAAAAATAATAATAATAATAAAAGGTAATTTTCCTACTTACAGGGAAGAAGTAAAGCACAATAAAAGTAAATTAACCATTTCATGTCTTTAGAGTAGGTGTCATTCTGTCAAAGGAGAATATGTATGAATTAATAACATCTTCAGGAAAAACTGGTACTTCATTTCTTTCTTTCTTTCTGTTTTCTTTTCTTTTTTTTTTTTTTTTTGAGACAGTCTCACTGTCGCCAGGCTAGAGTGCAGTGGCGCGATCTCGGCTCACAGCGAGCTGTGCCTCCCAGGTTCACGCCATTCTCCTGCCTCAGCTTCTAGAGTAGCTGGAGCTACTGGTACCTGCCACCATGCCAGGCTAATTTTTTGTATTTTTAGTAGAGACGGGGTTTCACTGTTAGCCAAGATGGTCTCGATCTCCTGACTTCGTGATCTGCCCGCCTCAGACTCCCAAAATGCTGGGATTACAGGCATGAGCCACCACACCCGGCTGGTACTTCATTTCTTAGAAAAGTTTAAGTGAGGAACTATGTGTATTATTTTCGAATTCATCATGTGAAAAGTCAGAGTATCATTTCCCTTACTTCATTCAGAAAGAATCGTGTGGGAGCCTCCAACAGGATTCTCATTGCCATGGATCAGCAGTCCCTAACCTTTTTAGGCACCAGGAACCTGTTTCACAGAAGACAATTTTTCCATGGACAGGGTGGTGGGGATGGTTTCAGGGTGATTCAGGTGCATTACATTTATTGTCCACTTTATTTCTATTATTATTATATTGCAATATATAATGACATAATTATACAACTCACCATAATGTAGAATTAGTGGGATCTCTGAGCCTGTTTTCCGGCAACTAGACAGTCCCATCTGGGGGTGATGGGACACACTGACAGATCACCAGGTAGTAGATTCTCATAAGGCACACACAACCTAGATCCCTCACATGTGGAGGTCACAATGGAGTTTGTGCTCCTGTGAGAATCTAATGCCACCACTGATCTGATAAGAGGTGGAGCTCAGGCAGTAATGCCAGGGATGGGGAGTGGCTGTAAATACAGATAAAGCTTTGCTCGCTGGCTCACGCCCCACCCACCACTCATCACTCACCTCCTGCTGTATAGCCCAATTTCTAAGGGGTCGTGGCCTGGGGGTTGAGGACCCCTCCCACAGATGCTGTGTCAGTAACTAGAATCCAGGAATATTAGAGCAAGAACAACATAAAAAATAGAGACACCTTTGTACTTCATGTACAGCTAGTTCTGTTCCTTCGTTTGTTGGAAGTCCAGGGCCTTGCCAAGATGCCCCAGGGAGGGAGGGACAGGATCTGGGGCAGAACCAGAACCCAGATTCCCTGTCTTACACTCCTGTGCTCTTTTATGGCCCCAGCTGCATCTTGGGTGACTTTTGCTTTTGATTTTTGACATTGTGGTTTTGATTTACGTTTCCTTGATGGATGCTTAAGTTGAGCATCTTTTCTTTTTCTTTTTTTTATTTTTATTTTACTTTAAGTTCCAGGGTACATGTGCAGAACATGCAGGTTTGTTACATAGGTATACATGTGCCATGCGGGTTTGCTGTACCTATCAACCCATCACCTAGGTTTTAAGCCCGGCATGCATTAGCTATTTGTCCTGATGCTCTCCCTCCCCTCGCTCCCCAACCCCCACAGACCTCTGTGTGTGGTTCCCCTCCCTGTGTCCATGTGCCCTGTCAAGCATCTTTTCATGTGTCTTTTGGCCATTCTCATTTTCATAAAGTACCTATGCATATCTTTGGCCTATTTTAAAAATTGGATTATTGTTTTTTATTATTGATTTTAAGGAATGTACAATATATTCTGAAGAGTAGTCCTTTGTTAGTTATACATACTATGAACTTCTTCTCTTCATCTGCGGCTTAACTTTTCATTTTCTTACCAGTACCTTTCAACAAAAACATGTTTTTAATTTTGATGAAGCCCAATTCATCAATTTTCTCTTTTATGTGTGTACCTTTTGTGTCCTAAGAAATCTTTCCCTACTCCACATTTGTAGATTTTCTCCTGTTTTCTTCTAAAAGCTTTACAATATTAGCTTTCATATTTAAGTCTGTGTTATATCTCAGATTAATTTCACATGTGGCATGCAAGAGAGATGAGATTCTTTCTTTTTTTCGTAAGGATGTTCAGTATTGTTAGTTGAAAAGATTGTCTTTCCACATTGAATTGCCTTGACACTTTGGCAAAAACTGATCATTTGTGCGGGTCCACTCAATTCTTTTTATTTTTTCCACTCATCTCTTTCGGGTCCTGATCTGTGATAGACAATGCCAAGGGACTTGCACAAAATATTTATAGCAGCTTTATTAATAATAATCAAATATTGGAAATGACTCAAATGCTCATTAACATGAGAATGAAAAATAGTGGCATATTTATATAATGAAATACTACTCAGTAATATAAAGAGTGACTAATACATGCTAAACACATGCATAAATCTCAGAAGCATTGTTTTAAGCACAAAAACCACACATAAAAGAAGTTCTACCCTATAGTTTCATTTATATGAGGTTCTAGAACAGGCAAGACTGAGCTATGGTGAGAGAAAGCAAGATGGCAGTTACATCTGGATGGAGAAAAGAAAGGGGCATGGGGAACTTTGGAGGTGTTAGAAATATTCTGTACCTACTTGAGATGCAGGTGACATGGATGCATATATTTGTCAACATCCATCTAACTCTATACTTAAAATTTGTGATTTTATTGTGTGCAAATTATATCTCATTTTTTTAAAAAGAGGAAGAACAAAGGGAAAACAAGGTAAGTCACAGGATATGGAGGTAAATTCTCAGTGGAATCCCTCAAGAAAACCATGCCAGCTCCTCAATTTGTCCAAGCATTCTATTTGCCATGGGATTAGATTTCTCCACAAATAATGCTATGTTTGTCTCACAGAGACCCCAACTAAAAGATTGCTTCCAGCAAGGATTTGGAAGCTACTCAAATGCTCCTTGCAAGGACACATTCATGTAACAGCATAAATTATTCCCCCAGAAATATACCCACTCTGAAAGAAAAGTTTACCCTCAAAAGGATGAGTCAAAATATAGCAGTATGTTTCTTGCTGCAGCTGGTTAGAAGGACCAAGAAATATAAGACACTCTATGTCGTCTCTCCACTGCATGGATGCTAAATGCTGGACATATGCAGGAGCTTCGCATCTTTGAGTTGGAGAGAACCAGTATAACATCTTCCCAACATCTCTTCAAACCAGAGTCCCTTCTCCAGCATTCCTACCGAACAGGAATCTGGCCACTGACCTGATCCTACTTGTGAGCTCAATACTTCCCAGCCCATTCTTCTGGGATGACTCTTCATTTGCTTTCAAGTTCTTAGCCATCATTAACTAGCAATTTTCTTCCTAGTATCTTTCACCTGTCAGTCACTTTCTTATCTTCAGAAGAAGGAAAGGACAGCTCTACACAGCTCCCTACCTGCACTCTTCTTAGAGTCAAGGGAGGTCAGGCTGTTCATTTGATCCATCCTTTTTCAACACCACTTCTTGCCTTATGAGTGCTGCAGAAATATCCACCAATGAAAAGAAAAACATCCTCATTTATGAAACAGGAACCTCCAGGTCTTAACTGCTATCCTTGGAATGAAGTCAGCTGCAAAACCAAGGAATAACTGGACAGTGAAAAAGAACCTTTTAACTTCAAAATATCAACCCTTACTAAGGCTTTTCTTTCACCATGATAGCTTCATTCGTATAAGGAATCAAGGGGCTTCCCTCTTCAAAGATCCCCTTTTAAAGTGTGGAATTTCCCAAGTAAAATCATATATTCAACTGTTTTTTAACAACATCTTATTTTTCATGTTAATTTGCTGTTAATAACACACTTCCATGTGTTACCTCATTTGACCCTCAACCAGGAGCTCATACAAAAGAGAAAGTATTATTGTTGTTGTTATTATTATTATTACTACTACTACTTCCACCTGTCTTTTTGGAAGATAAATCTCAAGCAGTTACATGACTCACCCAGACCACCAAGATGGGCAGTTTCAGAGCAGGAACTAAAGGGCAAGTCTTCCCATAGCTGGTTGTGTGCTCTCTCCATATTAGTGGCCCTCACTATTCAGGTGGAGATTGCTTGCTGTGACAGCAGAAATAGAATGCAGGACCAGTGCCTGGGAAAGGCAAGAAGAGTGCATGGGTCATTGTGTTAGTGGTAAAGAGAAGGGGCTCATGACAGGAGGGAAGGGAGGACCAGGCCCACCTTCACCTACACAAGTTTTGCCAAGCATATCTGTCCTTTGAGAAACTTGCATACACTAGATGTACAGAATGTGATTGTAGCCACAACTACTTCACCAAGTCTTCCAGACTGGCAGGTGAATCAATTGATTCCTCTAGTACCAACTGATTTAAAAAAACCCCACTGAAATTGCCCTGGACAGTCCAGAGGGGCTCAAACAATGTTACAAAGCCTCAGTGCTTTTGCCAATGTCACTCAATACTCCTCTGTTGTCTCTATACTCAAGATTTTGTCTCCTTTTGCAGCAAGTTGATGCTGGTAGCTCCAACTTAAAGCCTCTCAGGTTCAAGTTCAGCAGAGAAAAAAATTAAAAAGATATAAGAATGTACATATACATATATTCATACACACACACATTTTTTTCCAATCACTTCTTCAAAAATCCCTAGATTTTCCTAATTAGACCAGCTTGGGTCCTGTGGCTATCGCAGCTGGAGTTTGCAGTGCAATTATGCTGACTGGATTAACTCTGGGTCAGAGACCCATCCCTCAAACCAAGAGGATTAAGAGTGAAGAAGGGGTAGATCTTTAACATTATGTGCTGTTACCAGAAGGTAAAGGGATGTTTGGAAGACAAGTTTCAGCTGCCTACCACATGGCTCTCCCTGGAAGATAATCACCACTACAACAGGACCTTTGTCATGCTCACTGCTACGTCCCCTAGAAAAATACCTGGCACAGAGTAAGAATTCAATAAAAATTAATATTTGTTGTATGAACAAATAAATGAATGAGCTTCAAGCACTGAGGGAATCTGCTAAATAGGGCATTATGTAATTTTGTTTTGCTCCTCTCTTCGCTTGTCCAAAAAAGGAAGAGTTGGGTCCCCAGTACCTCCAGCGGCTATCCTTGGTCACGTTAAACTCATCTGTCTGAAAGTCTGTTTGCCAGTTGAACTCAAAGCAGACAGCCCATATTATTTTCCATCATGGTGCAGGTAACATTGATGAATTTCACAAGTTTATATATATATGAAGACTGCATCTTAGAGCCCAACTTCTAAAAAAGTCATTTTTACTCTTTATTCCCCTTCAAAGATATTAAAAGTCTGCTACTGGGGTACAACATGCTTAGAGCAGTGATGGATGGATGTACATATACGTTGACACAGTGATCCCAGAAGCACTGCCGATGACCAATAGCACAGGCAACCTGGATTTCCAAAGCTTTTGCCCTGTGGATGTAGAGTCTTTGCAGACCTAGAACATAAAGCTGCCTCCCTCCTGGGCATAAAGCTTGCCTTAGCTGACCTGATACTAATCAGTTTCTCCAAATATGACTCTCAAAGCCATGGAGTTCACAAATCATAATGTATGTATAATGCTGGGATTTTAGGGGCTACATGAAGCCCCCAGAAATTCCTTGTAAAGTTTGGAGTATTTGTTTATATTTCTCAAAGTCCATCGTTTTTCATGTTATTCTCAGAAAGCTTCATAGAAAAACAAGTCAAGAATCTCTGCTTTTATAATGATCACATCAAATTACCTGTGACTCCCTTAAAATTTGATCAGCAGCAATTCCAGGACTGCCCCAGATGCATTAGATGGCACTTTTTAAAACAGTTCCAACTGAATAACAGATTTCCTACCATGATCAGACTTGGAATCAGGTCCAGCCAGGTATCTGACCCTGTCTATCAAAATATTCGGCCTAGCAAGGGCTTCTGAACATGATGAAACAGGAAGGATGTCACCTGGAGCAGGGCAGCAGGCCCATCCAGGGTGCCCCTGAAGTCTGGTATTTCAAAATACCATCTGTAATGAAGGCTATCTTTGCAAAAGAAATGACTCATCTCCCCAGGATAGATATCCACAAGGCTTTTCCTGTGCCATCTGCATTTACTTGCCTCATCTCCTCTATTAGGACCTTAGAGACATTTATGTGAGACTCCGAAGACTGGGTGAGCATAAGAATGACCAGTCCAGACAAAGAGATGGCATTTGATGACCAGCTGCCAGTGACCCCTTTCTTGAGGTTTCTTGACTCAAGGATAGTGGACACGTATTACTCCTTCAGTGAGCTCAGCATCCAACTGCCCTTCTTATGCTAATAGTTCCTAATTTTCTTCTGGGGACCACTACAGTGTAAGGCCTAAAATTAAGGTCCAATGTTGTTTTGCCTTGACATCTGGTGAAACTGGGAGGGGCTTGACTGGCCTAACTACCAGTTTCCCTCCCCACTCTGCCCCCATGGAAAAGGTCCCGTAGCCAAATGGTCCTCCTTACAAATGGGACAAGAAGCAGTTTCTACTTATCCCAAGTGTCAGGTTTCCGTTCCTGACCAGCCTGAGAGTTACTCAAACAGGCCAATCACGTCCTCCCCCACGAAACCAGGGGTCACCCCACCCCCTTGATACTACAAAGCCTGCCTCTCACAGACCCTGATTGTTCACTGTTCTCAATTGTAGCCTCCATGTCACCCTGCATAGCACGCAGCATCCTCCTCCCCCAGGCAACAAACTGCTATTCATTTCATGTGTCCGGTATCAGGACTCATGTGCCAGCCATTCCATAACCTTGGGACAGAGAGCCCTCCCTTGCCAATGAGGTGAATAGGAGGTGACTAAGACAACAACCCCTCCCCCACTCTCAGATCCGATGCTTCCGTTGAAGCTGACCTCACTTCTGGCTTAAGGGATGTGTATCTGACTTGGGTCTAGCCAATTAGAGAGGACATTCAACCAGCCACAGTGATTGGTTCAGGGATGGACACATGACCCACTTAGAGCCAAGGAGATGCAAGACAGTTTCTCCTACTGCTGTGAAATGCTCTCTTTCTTCTCCTTTGGACTTAGACCCTAGAGGATGTGGGACCAGAGCAGGGATCTTGTCACCACGTAGATCCTGAGAATTAAGTTAATATGGAGGAGAACAGGCATAATAAGACTTGGAGAGATTAGGCTCTACTAACACCATATGGGGCCCTGAGGCAAGCTGTGCATAAAGCCACTAATACTTGGACTTGCAGTCATATGAGCCACTGCATTCCTGATTTCGTGTAAGATGGGTTGATTTGGATGTTGTTGTTTTTCTCTGTCACTGAGATCTGAATGAATCATTAAAATGTATTGTATCAACCACAGAGTACTTGCTAAATACCAACGATGTGGCAAGCACCCTTGAGGGATATGTGGGGGACCCAGGAGGTATAGAGGCTACAGGGGCTTAGTTAGGCAAGCAAGATCAGTATCCAAAAATCAAGACGCTAATGACTAAATGCCACCTTAAAGGGCACAGATACTGGCAAGAGGAAGAAGAGAGTGGCTACTTTGGAGATGTTCTTTGTCAGCTGAAGAATAAAATTCCATTCTGGAGTGACTCCCTCTCTCCTTTGCCCTCTAGTGATCCATGTGCATGACAAGGAATTGTCAGCAGAGAAAAGAAGGAAAGAGTGATGTCAGGACAAAGCTGACCCTTTCCCATCTTACCTGAAGTTCATCTCCTTATTCAATTCACAGGTCTGTTTTAGAACTTTCCAGGATGCAAGATGTTCTGACACTTGAGTAATAAGTGATATTCACAAGACGTTTTCCCCTTTTCCATGCAAAGGGTGCTAATGAGAACAGGTGCCATAGCTCTTCTCCTTCCAACCTTTGTCAAAGTCGTAAGGTAACAGTCTCCCCCCTTTCAAGTTCCATATCATCAATAGGTCTAATGTTATGCTTTGGTCTAATGTTACTTTTTCCTCGTGTAGATTAAAGACCAACAATGTCTTTAATCTACACGAGGAAAAAGCCAAAATGGAGATGTGGTAACTCAGCCCATGCCAACAACCTAGAAGTTTTGCTTTGGTTGTGTCTGCTGAATTGAAGCAGAAGTTTAATAAATAGGCCAAGGTCACAGTTGGTCATCAAGAAGGACAGCCAGCTATCCCTTTAATCACCAACAGCTGTCTCCAAAGCAGGCCCTCCCCCATCCCATCCCCTGAAACCAGGTTAGGGAGGGAGGATGTTGAGTGGATCAGCCACTGGTCAGTGACCGAAACAAGAGTAGGAATGCATCCCACAGAGCATGGGTCTGCACTAGCAGATTGGAAATAGAATTCAAATCATGTAGATCTGTTTTTTCCTGATTTTTTTTCATTTTAAAATATGTTAAATTTACAGAATAGCCCAGTGAACATCCATACCTGATGCACCAAGTATTAACATTTTCCACATTCTCCTCTTNTGTGGAAGACAGTGTGGTGATTCTTCAAAGACCTAAAAAACAGAACTACCATTTGACCCAGCAGTCCCATTACTAGGTATGCACCCAAAAGAATACGAGTCTATCATAAGGACACATGCACGTATATGTTCACTGCAGCACTATTCACAATAGCAAAGACATGGAATCAACCTAAATGCTCATCAATGGGAGACTGGATTAAAAAAAAATTGGCATATATATATATATATATATATATATGTATACACACACCATACATATGTATGTATGTGTGTACATACATATGTATATACATACATACATATGTGTGGTGTGTATGCATATATATACACACACACCTGTGTGTATGTTTGTGTATGTATGTCCATATACATTTCTTTCCTGAATCATTTGAAAATATATTGACAAAATTATGACACTTTAACCCCCAAAACTTCAGCATGAATCTCCTAAGGATTTTTTCCTACATAACAACAATACCACTATTAAACCTAAGAAAAATCAACAATAATCCCATAACGTTATCCAATATCCAGTCTACATTTAAACATCTCCAAAATACATTTTATTATTAATAAAAAATTTGACTCAGCCTATGTCATTTAGTTACTATGTCTCTTTGGCCTCTTTTAATCCCACCTCCCACTTTACTTAGTGACACTGAAATCTCGAAGAACTCAGGTCACTTGTCTCGGGGAATGCCAAGATTCTCAGAACAACATTCTGGATTTATCTGATTGTTTCCTCCTCGTGGCATTGAGCTTGTTCCTTTCGCCCACCCCTGGGCAATCCCATCGAGCTGGGAGTTTAGTCCACAGACTTGGTTGGATTCAGGCTAAGCATCCTAGGCAATAAAACCTCATGGGACATCTGAGCATCTTATGTTGCATCACATCAGGTGCTTGTAACACCAGGCTAGTCCAACATCCGCCCACCCACCCCGAGTTTTCCCTCATCTCCACGACAGCCACATACAACACCCAGAGGTCTTGCAGCCGGGAGTCTGCCTAACCTGGGTTCCAACTCCACTCTGCCGCCACAGGACCTTGGGCACATGACTCAATCTCTCTGAGCCTCAGTTTCTCTACTTAGCATCTCTTAGCTAGTACTGTACTTTTGGTCTTAGTTTCAAATCCAGACCCTGAGGAGTCTCCTTTGTTCCAGGGAATCCACTGGAAACATCAGAGAGAAATCCAGCTGTTCCCTATTTGACTCTAAAGCAAGTAAATAAAATAAAATAAAATAACCCAACTAGTCGGATATCTGTCCATAAAAGCCAGTTCCTGCCCATCAGGTCATTTTTGTGGTGGCTTTTTTTGTTTTTTTTTTTTTTTTTTGTCCTTGTTTTGTTTTCTGAGGAGTCTTGCTCTGTTGCCCAGGCTGGAGTATAGTGGCGCCATCTTGGCTCACTGCAAACTCCGCCTCCGGGATTCAAGAGATTCTCCTGCCTCAGTCTCACATGTAGCTGGGATTACAGGTGCACACCACCGTGCCCAGCTAGTTTTTGTATTTTTGGTAGGGATGGGGTTTCACCACGTTGACCAGGCTGGTCTCGAACTCCTGACCTCAGATGATCCACCCGCCTCAGCCTCCCAAAGTGCTGGGATTACAGGGATGAGCCACCACACCCAGCCTTTTGTGGTATTTATTGTAAACACAATTCCAAAAAATTACTGGTAAAGAGAACAATTTGGGGACGTTGAACTGCTATCGGAAATAGATACTGTATATTTTGCTCATTGAATGACTTGTTTTAAACATAGGGAACATGATTGTACACAATTCATCAATTTTTTATTGAATCCTATGAGTATCATATAGACAAAAAGACACCCTGTTCCCACAGGGGAAAGTTTCTTATTTTCAGTGTTTCCTCATCTGTGCCATTAACAACAGTTAATAAATTTGTGCAGTGGAGAAGGAAGCATGCACATTTTGCAATTAGACCCATCAGAAACAAGATCTTGATGTAACCTTTGGAGTCTGATAGACCTGGTTCGAAGCCCAGCTCTGCCACTCTGTCACTGGGTGACCTCAGAAAAGTGACCTAATCTCTCCATATTCCAGTTTCTAGAAAATGGTGATTAAAAATTACACCTGCCTCGCAGAGCTTTTGGGGCATGCAGCAAGGTGAAGCGCGTCAGCACTGAGCACAGGGCATGGCACATGGCCTGCGCTCAGGAAACGGAGCAGCAGGTATTATTTTGGCGAGATTTTATTGCCAGGAGCAGAGTGGATAGGCAGAGAGGTTCATTCCACTAAGCCACTTTGGTGATTCTCAGCCAGTTTCTTCTGCAGTTTGGCTTTGCCTGTGTGTCCATCTGTCTCCTCTGGAGCTGTTCGACTGAAGGAGGAAGGAAGGGGCTGTCATTTCTGCAGGCTGCCTGGTACAATGACAGGGTTTCAAACCTGGTTCAAGCACCTCTAGTCAAGCAGGTGGAGTTGTAAAATATATTTTAACCACTTCAACAACTGTAATAAAAAACAACATATGCCTCCTTGGGCAGCATACTAAATCTTAACACATCAGAGCTTGCCAGTGCATGAACTGGTGTGGCCACATAAACTCATTTTTGTGCAAACTTTGGGGGGAAAAACTCACCTTCCATCTCTATGTAGGTCTGACCTTCATATAAATGTACTGGTAAGTGGGAGTGCTGCATGCTACACTGTTGATGTTAAAATTTCTGGCCTCCGCACATCTCCTTGCATCAAATGCAGAAGTGAGCACAGCATTCACCTCCCAGTGCTTGCCCTTGTCACCGTGAAACAGTCAGTCGTGCAGTGACAGGCGAATGTACAGACATTCATGTCATGCAAACTGTGCAGCCGTCCCACTAGGTTAACACTGCCTGCTGGAAGCAGGTTGTGCTTCTCTCCAAAGGTTCTACCGCTTCTTGCTTGATTAAGAGTTGAAGAGTGGAAACGGTTATAAGATTCTGTTAATGGTCCAATTCTGAAAACAATGATTACCCATCTCTCATGCTTCTGGAACATTTTTACTGAAGAGTATATACTGTGATTGCAAAGCAAGATCTCAAATATGTATTGTTAGTATTTATAACCACCTGTGTGAAAATGGAATTTTTTCTCTTCCATACAATCCAAACCACATACAGAAGTGAATGGCAAAGAAGAGGCAGAAGAAAATAAGATAGCATCTAGTAGGCATAATAATGTCTTAGTTTGGGTTCCTCTGGAGGCCATTCCTAAGACAAGGGCACAAGTGCTTGGAGCTTATTTGGGAAGTGATCCAGGGAGCCCAGAGGTGAGTGAGGAAATGACACACGGAAGGGAGAAAAGGCAATACAAGGTGTATTGCAAGTAGGTGACCCCTTTGGGCAGATGAGACTTAGTCCTGCTGGGGAACTACACCAGTGCCTCAGAATCATCCCCCAGTCCCTGCCCCACCTGGATCCAGGGTTTTCATTCACCAACCTCTGTCGGTTTGTAGAGAGCCACTTCTGGGGAGCCAAGAAGATAGCTCCTGGCACATATGGCCTTCCCTGAACTCCAGCCAAGCAGAGGACAACAGCCAGAGAAAGCACTTAACAAAAAGTTACAGGTGCTTGCAGCTGGCAGCTGAGACTGGCATAGAAGAGATGGTGAATACTGAGGGGTAGGGGTAGGGCAGGGTAGTATGGGCAAGGCGTGAATATTATCTGTCACTCTCCCCTCTTTCCCCTGTCTCCTCCACTTTTAGTGACAGCTAGCAATTCTGTGTGTCAGATGCCTTATCTATATTACATCACATGATCCTCACACCAATCCCATGAAAAAGGTGCTATTTCTATCCCCATTTTGCAGATGAGGAAACTGAGGCTTGGAGAGGTTAAATAACTAGCCCCTGATGCCGTCTTACAAACTATAGCTTCAGCATCAAACCTGAAGCCATCTGACTTCAGAATCCTTGCCGTTTTATCACTCCACCATCAGTTTTATTTATTCTCATGTATAATGCTAACTAATTGATTATTCCGTCTTTCTCTCCCATGGCAAATTGAAACTAAAAATGCCAGACAGACACGCGGCAGCTGTGTCTCAGCACACAGGGACGACAGGGGCAATCTCACTGCAATGTTGCACAGCCTAATGATGAGTGTGCAATGCAAGTCATTGTGCAAAGGTTAAGTAGTGTCCAACACCTCCTCTTTTAAAAGGAACAGAAGGATATGATGTGGTTTCTGAAAGACTTCCCACAAGAATCATAAGAGATGTTCAGGTTTGCGCTTCGGAAGAGTCTGTTTCAATGATCTGGATTATCCATTTCTTGGCAGCGCTGGGCGAATGAAGTGTTACCTTCCTCATTACAGAAGCTCTAAGCCAGCTAGATTGGTTTCAGAACTAGAGAAGAGACTTGACTGAAGGGCCTGCGGAGGGGGATCCTTGTGGTGCATTAGCAAAGCCCCACCCCGGGAGGGGGGCTGAGGCCCATACTGCAGGCGTCTCCAGCCCCACAGTTCCTAGAATTGCTGTAGCGGGAGGGAAGGCTGGTTTTAGGGAGAGGCTGCAAGACCAGATTAAATTAAGGGGGGAAGTAGCATGAACAGAGCACACCTCTTTTTATCTTCAAAGGTTCCCCCCTACCTTTTTTTTTTTTTTTTTTTTTTTTTTTGAGACGGAATCTCGCTCTGTCGCCCAGGCTGGAGTGCAGTGGCGCAATCTCAGCTCACTGCAAGCTCCACCTCCCGGGTTCACGCCATTCTCCTGCCTGGGGGGTTCCTGCCATTCTGCTGCCAAAGCTCTTTTCAAAAACTGAATTCGGAAACAGCCTCGCCTCCTGGAAGGCACTCCATGAGAGGGCTTCTGCAGGCCAGTTTTAAAGAGAGGAGTGAGGTTCAGACGGCTGCAGGGGTCAGAACCAGAAGGAAAAATGCCTCCTCTGAAGCAGGTGCTCTGGTCTGACTACCCGCCACTCTTCCAGAGAGTTCTACAACTTTGAATACCCACCCTTCAAAGGGACTAGATTGACAATGATTCCTTTTAGACACAACCTTGAAAATGGGATGTATACAATACTACTGTTCTCATCTGATTTCTTGTTCTGGCAGATTAACTGGCATGGGGCGGGGGTGGAACTTCTATGAACTGCTGAATAACAAGGCCTGCCTCTATGGTGCAGGTCATCACTACCTAGTGACTGTCACATCCATAGCATTATAAATCTGTCAAATGATCAGCCTGCACCCTATGTCTCTTACTTGAACATCAAACAGAATTCACCAGGAGGTCTCTTCCACTCCACCTTGGTTTAGACAACCCTGAGATTACTCACTGGAAACAAAGCAAATGCAACACACAGGGAGCAACATTTAATGCAAAAGCCTGAAACTGACAATAATATTACCCTCTCCAACCCCATCAGCATCAACAGAATCATCCTCTTCTGTGGTTTCAAATCATCTAAAGGAATTTTTAGGTCTCAACTGAAATTTGAAAAAAAAAAAAATCACAGGATGTGTTAAACTTCTACTCCATGTGAGGACTTCTAAATCGATGAAGTGCCTGAGAAAATTCCAGAAACATTAAGAGCGTAGGCAGTGATTCTTGGAGTTTAACCATTTGCTCAGCCCATCTCCTGCTAAGTGTCACTCAAGTAACCCAGCAGCCACTTGCCAGCTGTAGAATATCAGAACAGACTGGGAAGGGGGAGGTGAGAAAGAAGTTATATATATACACACATACAATGAAATATCATTCAATCTTAAAAAGGAAGGAAATCCTGACATATGCAGCAACGTGGGGGAACTTTGAAGACATGATGGTAAGTGAAAGAAGCCAAATTACAAAAGGACAAGTACTGCATGACTCCACTTACATGAGATACCTAGACTAGTCAAATTCATAGACACAGAGAGTAGAATGATGGCTACCAGGGGACAGGAGATGGGAGAATAAGGAGTTAGTGTTTAATGGGTCTGGAGTTTCAGATTGGGAGATGGATGGTGGAAAGTTACACACTACGGATGTGATTACTGCCATAAAACTGTACATTTAGAAATTGTTAAAATGATAAATGTTATTTTACATATATTACCACAATAAAAGAAATCCCTACTGGAGGAATTTCCCATCTTGATGTCTTTACATCGACCAAAGCCCCAACCACAGCAATGATCCACCGCAACCCTCACAGCTCACACTGTTGATTATTGTAATCATATCCTGCTTTCCCGCTTGCATTTTTCACCTCCTTGTTTTCTCTGGCTGACAAAACGTTATTTCTTGGCAACTGACTATTCTGTGTCAGAAGCCCCATGGAGTAGACATTCCACTGGATGTAAGAAGTTGGGAGAAAAAACTGTTTTTAAAAGACCAGTTTGTAATAGCATAATACTCTAGGCTTCCTATTTCAAAAAATCTGGCAAAGGAACTCATATTGGGTTCTTTTTTTAATATAGAAAACTAAAAGCTCTGATCCATTTTAGCCAAAGATTTTAGGCACATATAATGTTCTGCTCAAAACCTAAGAACAATTTATATAATTTTTCATAATATGCAAAGAATGAAAAGGTCAAACAGGGAAAGTGACTTAATGTCTTTGAAGCTCTCTGTACATTATAAATTCACCCTTCTTTGCAACACCATCACTCATCTCGATCTGGCAGCATTTTTCACTTTCTTCCTGTCAAAAGAGACTGTTGCTGCAGCAAAGAGTTACACAGATGATCCTAAAACAGTAAAACAAAGGAACATTCTCCTTTAAAAGACATGGAAGCAGGATTCCCGAAAGTGTATCCCGTGAACTATCAGCATCAGAATCACTAATGTGCTTATTAAAAATGCAGACGTCCTGCTGAATCAGAATCTCTGGGAATGTAGGTCTGGATCTGCTTTTTATTAAATAAGGTTCCCAGTCACTACGGGAAGGCCTGACTGAGGCAAGCTCATGGAGAAAACTAAGTTCATTTTTGAGTCTTGAATCAAAGGCTGGCTAGTGAGGAGCAGAGAGAAATGGAGCTCAGTGCCTGTCTGACTCCATAGCCTCCATCCCCACCATGGATCCCACATCCCTTCTCCCTCATGACCCCAACATCCTCATTTCCAATATCCTTCCCATATCCTTAGACTCAACATTGGTTGGCTTTGAAGGGGAGAGCAGATCACCGTTCCCCTAAGAACCCCCAGTGGATGAAGACAATCTGGTTATGGTCATGAAGACAACTGGCCATTGGATGATGGTCAATCTGGTGCTGGAACCTTAGTGGTACTCTCTCAGCTTCCCTGTTGGGTCTCACCACTGTGGGGGTTGCCCTGCCTGGAGCCATCAAGGTCCACCCCTCACTCAACCAGAGCCCCTGCCCCAGATGCTCTGCAGTAGCCAAACTAGTGTCTGTAAACAGATCTTGGTCTTAAGTAACTTTTAACCATTGCTTGTGGCTACCTGGAGGGCTGTGGCCTGTGACTTCTGACAGCTGAGTTAGAAACTCTGCCTTCATGGATTTGCAATGTCTGCATGGGCTGGGGGTGGGGGGGCAGGGTGGGGCAAGGACAGCCTGAGGTTACCAGAACACTGTCTCTGCTTTTCATTGCTTTTAAGACAGTATTTTCATACTTCAGTGAATTATTCACTTCTATAAAATACATGTACTTGTATTTATTTACAAGTACTTACGTAGCACTTTCTATATTCCAGACAATCTTCTAGGGGTTTTATAAATATTAACTCTTTTAATCTTTATAACAATATTGAAGCAGAGGTTGTTTTTATCTTCAGTTTGTAAATGAGGCAACTGAAACACAGAGAGGTTGAGAACTTTGCCCACAATTGCACAGCTGGTAAATGGCAGAGCCAAGGCAGTCTGTCTTCCTAATTTGTGTCAACCTGTTTATATGGGGTATATATAAGTTAATGGCAAAATAAAGCACATCAATAAAAACAAACAATGTATTAAATTCTGGTTACTGTTGCCTATCCTGAGGCTTACTTTCTCTTTGTTGAAGGGGAGATTAAGGAGTGTTTTTAGAGGCATTAAAGGAAATAGCACAAAACTGATGCCTTCTCATTGACATAATTGGAACTGAAAGAGAACTGCAAAGTGAGTAACTTTCTTATTTTGTGGGTCAATGTTATTTAACACCACAACAGAGCACAATTTATACTACCTCTTAGGAAGACAATGTGCTGATAAATTATTGTTTTTGTGCCATAAGTGCCAGAGGGCAGTTTGTTTTCTCATAGTTTCAACCTCTTCTTGATAACCCTGTGTGCTGATGCTTTGCTGGAAAGATCTTATCTTTTTTGCGCAAACTGTCTTAGCCCTAGTCAAATAATTAGAAAATCCCTATAAGTTGCATCTAAATTAACAAAGACTTTCTGGTTGAATATTTCCAATCAACACACAATCATCAGTTAATAGGAGTCTAGGATGGTGGTTCTTAACTTGAGGTCTCTGGACCAGTAGGATGGGCATCACCCAAGAACTCTTTAGAAATCCATATTCTCTGAGCCACCCTAGGCCTACTAAATTAGAAACTGTGAAATAGGGCCCAGGAGTCTGTGTTTGAATAAAGACCTTCGAGTTCAAAAAATCTGGTCTTTAAAAAATAGGCAAACCTAGTACACAACCATAGTACAAATTTCATGTAAATTTCTTGTCATGAGTTAGATTCTTAAGAGCTTATTTGGAATCAAATCCTGACTCTACAATTTACTGCTTATGTGACCTTCGGCAAGTCATTTAACCTCTGTAAATCTTAGTTTCCTTTTCTGCAAAATAGGAACAATAAGACCTGATATATAGGGTGTTACCCAGTAAATTAAATAATGCATACAAAAGCTGAACAGTGCATGGAATATGACAAACGCTCAAGATATGTTTGTCACTGGTATCATTATTGTTATCATCATTATTGGTACAATAGCACTTGATGAGAAGTATTTTAAAAGGAAAGGAGGCCAAGCATGGTGGCTCATGCCTGTAATCGCAGCACTTTGGGAGGCCTAGGCGGGTGGATCACTGGAGGTCAGGAGTTCAAGACCAGCCTGGCCAACATGGTGAAAGCCCGTCTCCACTAAAAAAAAAAAAAAAAAAAAAAAAAAAAAAAAAATACAAAAATTAGCTGGGCCTGGTGGCTCACACCTTTAATCCCAGCTACTTGGGAGGCTGAGGCAGGAGAATCACTTGAACTCAGGAGGTGGAGGTTGCAGTGAGCCGAGGTCACACCACTGCATTCCAGCCTGGGTGACAGAACAAGACTCTGTCTCAAAAAAAAAGAAAAGGAAAAAGACTGTCTGTGAGTCACAGATGAGAATTCTAAGACAGGAAGAGGTATTCCAACTCAGCAGCTCAGAGGGTAACCAGGCAAGGATTGTAGACTGAATCCAACTTGTTCAAAATATGTGACTGCCTACTCAAACTCTTCCTCCCACTAGCCTACTACTAACTAGAAACAACTACATTCCTCTCTCTGAAGATCCCTAGAATGCAGAAATGATCCTTTCACAAGGTATTTCCAGCCAGATTCTTCTCAACTAAGGAAAGATTGGAAGAGAAAGAGTTGGGGAGGGAAATGGGGTGGCAAGGAGAACAGGCAGGATAGGGACAGGGATGAGTAAGAAGGGTGGACCACTCCTAGGCAGATCTCAGCTCTTCCTCCACCCCACCTCCTCTCCAAGGCCCCTCACCTCTTACAGCCCCCATGCCCCGCCTTTAAAATGTGTAAGTCTCATGTCCTTAATGTCCCCCCATGCAGGCTGGAATTTTGTAATTCAAGCTTTACTAAAACCAAATAAGAGGAAAAAGAAAAAAGAAAAAAAAGCCTGAAGAAATAAAAGAAACAAACAAAATCCAGAAAACAAGCAGTGCACTCTGAGGACTGGAGTTTGATCCTACAATAGTAGCACAACAAGGACCTGCTAATGGATTTTCTCTATTACAATGGAATCAGAGGGCTGTCCAAATCGAAATGCCATTATCCCAGGGGAGCCCAAGTTGATAGGCAGATTTTTTCTCTCTCTCTCACCTGAAATTCTACCCCTAGATCACATCTCTTTAATTTTACTCCTACTTGCTCCTTTGGGCTAAGTCAACCAAAGGCAGATAAGATCAGGACGCCTGGCACAGAGGTGACTTGAGAAGATGTGAAAGATGAGAAAGAGTCCATCTGATAGAAGGCGAGACAAAAATGAACAACAACTGAGTGCCTAATATGTGTCAGGAACCTTAATTAATCCACATAGCAAGTCAACAAGGCACTAATAAAAATAGCTATTGTTATTGAGTACTCAGTATGTGCCAAGCATTGTCCTCAGCACTTCATGTGGCTTCATGAATTTAACCCTTATCATGACTTCATGAACTACGTATTATTATGATGCCCCTTTTTCAGATGAGGAATTTGAGGCATGAAGAAATTAAGGATCGGGTCCTAAGTCATGCAGAAGTAAATCGCAGAGCCTGGAGTTGAACCCAGGCACTCCGACTTGAAAATCCACCCTTCTAAGCAATGTCCTTGTAGGAAGAAAGACCAACGATACTGCAAAGGTACAGAGGCCTGAGGATGAACAGCTATCCAGAAAGAGCCAGGAAGTAGGCAGGAAAGTTCCTTAAATGTTGAGAAAATGTTACAGTTTCAGGTTCAGGAGATTATTTGCATGAGATAAAGAGAGGATGGAGCCACCCTAAGGCTTGAGGCAGGTGCAGAAAAAGAAAACTCAATTATAATGGGGGGAAAAAAAAGAATTGAGACCTGAAGAAGACGAACTGCTATAGCAATAGCTACATCAGAAGTCTTGGTTGTAAGGAAGAGAAGCCAGATCTAACTACCTTAAGTAGACAAGCAGTTCTTTGGATGGATTTCATAACATTGATAGAAAACACAAAGAACCAGACTCAAAAAGCAAAAGCAGGCAAGAACAAGTGAGATCCAAGTAGCAGAAATTGCACCATGGTCACATCCAAAAAAAGACACTATTCCTGAGTGCTTAACTGTAACCTGTCCCTGATTCTGCTACCATGGCTGTGAGTGACCACTTGCTCGGTATCCCCTCATTAGTATGCCACACCCCCAGGTGGGGCATCGGATTGAGCCAGGGTCAAGGTCCCAGTGAGCTTCTAGAATCTCTGGCAGAATCCTTTCTGCCATAAAGAGTCACACAACACAAGATTAATTATCCTATCCCTTCTCCTCCAGAACCCACAGCATCCATGGCAACTTGAACAAAGATGCTCCTGTGCCAGTTTAGCTGAGATCCTGATGACCAGCTAGCCTGCATGCCATAGATCACAAACAGCTGGAAAAGTGTCCAAGAGAGAAGGGAACCAACATGCCTTCTGTCTCATTAGATATTTTAGCTTTAAAGACTTTTTCCTTGGGAGTCGTCATCAGCCTTGTGACAAATTCTCCTTCACTCAGAAGAACTCCAAAACCTTGAGGTCCAATGTCATCCAGATGACAAGGTTCTTATTTTAAGTGATGAATGAGCAGTGGTCAATGAGGATGACCAAATGCTCCTGGAGTCAGCAGGCTGGAAACAGCTCTGCCTTATGATCCCTGTGAGCACATTGCTCTTTGAGTGACTGATAACCAGAGGAACTGTAACAGGGAAATGCGCCGGAGAGTAGGGGAAGTTCATGACTGTCTGCTGATCTTACATCCACAGAATGAGTCACCGAGACTGTGGTATTTTCTTTTCCATCTGAGCGAGGGCTGGACCTGCATCCAAATTTCCTTGTCTACACTTGTGATGACCTGAAGACCACGGTATAAACTCTATGGCAGTGATCCACTTTGCCAAGTTCCCAGAGCTCTCCTATGTTGCAGGTTCATCTTTTTGCTTATTTCCAATTTGTCACTGGAAGGTCAGAAAATGAGTCATTAAGCAGGATGCCATGAACGTACTGAGTGCTTAAAGAATCTGGCAGCTGAAACCAAGGCAGAATGTGCATATTATGGGGAGGGCACAATTAGCACTGTGAATAAGAAACAAGCAGCTGACCAAGGGTGACAACAAAGGTAAACTTTTAATGAGGAAATTTAATTTCCAAGGAAAAACCTCTAGAAAATTATAAACTCAATAATTTGATTTAATCATCTGCATTTGAATAGCTCTGCATGAGCAACACATTTAAACATTTATAAAATTAAGATGCTAAAATTAATGTTTAGCTATCATAGAAGTGCTCATAATTGTCCAATGATCGTGCATAATTAAATAGCAATCTCGAACATTGCAGGATGGGGCTCCATTCAATGAAACTGTGTCAAGAGCCAACCTGGAAGATTTATTGGATGCAAAGTCTGTGAGCTGTGAGCCCTCTTGTGGCCACAAAGCACAGTGCAGTCTACACTCTCCCTCCACCCTTAAGTCCTGGAGGAGTTTAGGGGGCCAAGAATCTAAGCATGAGGCCAGGACCCATGATTTTAAGAAAACTTCTGGGCAGTAAGCACACCCTCTCCTTCTGGATGCCAACAGAGATGACAGGACAGAGCCCAAACCTTTCCAAGCCTCCAAGGAGGTGTTATCCAAGAACAGCTCCTCCCATTTATATAGCTTCAAGTTGCTTCGATGTACAGGAGCCTTTGATTTGTAAGAAAAGCACTGTTGTCTCCACCTAAAGATGTTGAAACTGAGGCTCCAGAGGATGATGTGGCTTGCCTAAGGTCTTTTGTCCTTCAATCTGATTTTAAATGCTGCCTCCCAAAAGAGGACTTTCCTGACCATGTTGTATAAAGTTATACCAGCACCCACCCACCCACAATAGGTCCTGTCACACACTGGAACCTCTTTATCCTATTCACATGCTGACCACATGTTAGCTACATGTCTCCCACACTAGAACAGAAACTCTAGTGGGTCCAGCTCTGTCTCACTCACCTGTGTGCCCCTGACCAAGGTGCTCAGGGCTTAGCCAGGTGTGAAATGCCTAGACATCCTGCTTGGGTTGACCACAGGCCCCTCACACTCTGTGTCCAAAGCTCAACTCCTGAGCTGTCTTGTCCCACAGATGCACTGCTCCTTCTGTCATTCATCATCTCAGTTTGGAGGCACCATTTCCTACCTAGTTGCATAAACCAGAAATTAGAGTGTCTCTTGACTCTGCATTTGAAGAGCTGGCCCTGCATCTCTCATCCATAACTAGCAGACACCAACTTATGCAAATCCTACATTCCAGTTGCTTGACTGTGCCTGCCACTCTCCATTCCCAGCCACACTCTCTTTACATAGGTCATGATCATGACTCATTTGCATTATAGCAAAAGCCTGCCAGCTGTCCTCCCCAGTTCCAGGCTGTAGCCAGAGGGTACTTCCAGAAAGACAAAGCTCCACCCTTCCCTCTGTCACTTGGAACCCTCTAGGAGCTCCTAAAAGCTCCCTAGTGCTTTTAGGAGAAAGTCCAAAATAGCAAGCATGCCCAACACAGCCTGCATGATCCGGCCCCTGCTGCTCCTCCACCCTCCCCTCCTACACCCCATTCCACACTAACCCCTCTCACTGACATCATCTTACTGAATTCTCACAATAACCATGCAAGGGAGACACTACCATTCCCTTTTTTTTTTTTTAAATGAAGCAAGTTTGGAGAGGCAAAAGTCGCTTGCCTGGGGTCCTGAGGCCTCCTGGTTTAAAACCCATTGCTTTTTGTACCTCCACCTGCTGTTCCTTACTGTCATCCTTGGCATTGACAACGTTTGTTGAGCACCTCCTGTGTATAAGACACAGTGCAAGACAGACTCCAGGATATCCTTTCTCCCCCTCCATCAGAAATGCACTAAGCAGGTTATAAAAAACACTCTTGTTCACACACAGTTAGCAAGATACTAACTGGAGACCATCTGACTCCAGCTCCTTTAATTCCAACATTTAGAACTGTGTTCCATCATAGGTACTCAATAAATAATTGTGAAGTGAATAATTGTCCTTTAATCCCAACATCTAGAACTGTGTCCCATCATAGGTACTCAGTAAGTAATTGTGAAGTGAATAATTGTCCACACCCTTCCTCCACTGCCTACCACCTTTTAGGAAGAACAGTTGTCTATAGTGTTATTAGAGCAGTCCATCTTATAAAAGGTAATGCCTAAGAAAACATGAGCCTCACTGATATTTGTCTCTGCTTCGTCAGGGTCCTATGAGTCTAGAAAACTGTTTTGTTTCGCCCCTGCAGGAAGATCATAATTCTACCATCACGCACGCCTCCCATTCCATTGACACACCCTACAATGATGCTGATAAATAGCTATTGTAGAGATGCTGGAAGACACCAGCCACACGTGGACTGTGTCCTGGGACTGCAATATGTCAGGGGCTTCAGATACGACCTATATTGAGGTTAGAGTATAGACCCAAGTTCTTGCAAAGTCCTACTAAGGCAATGGCTGCAGGGAGGCAGAGGCAGTCCCAAGTGAGAAACGTGTTCTAGGCAGCTGCTCATGCCACAAGAGTTGTCCATTTACATAGTTGCCATGGCAACCTTACCATCAAATTTGGAAAGTCTCACGAACAAGACAACCCTAGTGTTAGAGATTTCATGAGAAACACAGACAGATCCAGCCCCAGGGGATGCGTTTTCTTTTGAGGACTTCTCTATAAATCCAGCCACAGGGTAGAAAGACTGTAAAGGCTGATAGGTATGAATAGGAAAGCAATGAAAGCCTCTTGAATTTTCAGCCCACTAACTCAGGCTTTGTAAAAATCAAAAACAGGTTTTTTTGTAATCCTTGCCCTGGCATGCAATTGTTTCAAAAACTATTTTTTGAATATGTTAAGAAAGGAATATATTTTTATAAAATTGGATTTTCTCATAAATTGAAACATAGAATATATATATATACACACACATACACACACACACACATAAAATTATTCCATAAAACTACCTAGAAAACTAAAGTGGCTCTGAGGATTGGTTGTTCCAATGCACTCTAATTTGTGATTAGAACATCAACATTAACTAGTAGGAAAAACCAGCGATGTTGACCTAGGATCTTACGCTACTAGTAAGCTATTTGTCTCATTTGAGGCTGGTCATGAAAATAAATAAGACAGTACATGATTGAAAACAGTTTGGAAAAGCTAAAATGCTAATCCAATATTAATAATGTTTGTTTACTCTCATCTCACCAGACTTGGGGCCTAGTTTCTGCTCACTTGGACCTTATTTCTTTTTTTCTATGGGTATTAAATATTCCTATTCTATTGTCTTTGGCCATCACATGGAACCTGAGGTCAGGCTGTGAGGACATTGTGAAGTGAGTGTGTTTATGGGCACATGGCCACTTATCTTTGTGCATGGATGGACACATAACAGTGAGTAGAAACCGCTGGCCATCCTGACATGACAAGCAAAGGCCTGGTGATTGGACTCTGACTCTTCTAAGCTTGGTTTAGGGCAAATGACTTCACTAAACTTGGTGGTTGGAATGTCCATTGTCACCTTTTCTGGGCACATGGTCCATAAGGATCCCTTCTGTTATTGGATGACAGCCCTGCCCTGCCCACCGCTGTCCCACCCCTATTCCATAACCATGACCAAGGCAGCCTCCAGCATGCGTGTTGTAGGCTTCAGCTCTTGGGCTACATGAGGATCCTGTTTTGCTTTTGTTGAGACTTAATATATAAACTGCAACATAATTTGAAAAGAAAAAGAAAACACATTTTAATGAAATCTAGTACACAGCAGGCCGGGTGTAGTGGCTCAAGCCTGTAATCCCAGCACTTTGGGAGGCCGAGACGGGCGGATCACAAGGTCAGGAGATGGAGACCATCCTGGCTAACACAGTGAAACCCCGTCTCTACTAAAAAAGTACAAAAATACTAGCCGGGCAAGGTGGCGGGCATCTGTAGTCCCAGCTACTCGGGAGGCTGAGGCAGGAAAATGGCGTAAACCTGGGAGGCAGAGCTTGCAGTGAGCCGAGATCCGGCCACACTGCACTCCGGCCTGGGTGACAAAGCGAGACTCTGTCTCAAAAAAAAAAAAAAGAAATCTAGTATACAGCAACACCTGTGGTTCTTCACAAAGCTGCGCTTTATTTAAAATGCATAACTAGGATGGGCACAGTTGCTCACACCTGTAATCCCAGGACTTTCGGAAGCTGAAGCAGGCAGATGACTTGATGTCAAGAGTTTAAGACCAGCCTGGCCAACATGATAAAACCCCATCTCTACTAAAAACATAAAAATTAGCCTTACCTTCGGTGCCACATGTGATTTGAGGGGTCTTCAATACCACTGGACCACAATGTCCACTCATCTCTATGCCTACCAACTTATTCTCCAGAAGACTAGAATGAATGAAAATAGACAGATGCTACCTGACAGCAGAAGAAAGCCTTTAACCATTCAGATCATCCTTTCTTTTCCCTACTCATTCTTTCATCCACTCGTCAATCATTTATTCTAAGAACTTGCTGAGCACCTACACAGTGCTATGCCCTGTACTAAGCACCAGGAACCACAGTAAAGAGGACCCAGACCTGATCTCTCCCCTTTCTCCCCATTCTCCCTTCACGTGGGCTTTGCTCTTACCCCAGGAAAATTGCACTTGCCCTCTCCTTAGCTAAATGTTCTTCCCACAACTCTTCAGCAAGCTCACACTGCCGCTATCCTTCTGGCATCAGCTCATAGGTCACCTTTACAGAGAAGCCCTTTCCTGGCAAAGGGAAGCCATGACAGACAGTACCTGGAAAATCGGAACACTCCCACCCTAATACTGCGCTTTTCCAACGGCCTTAGCAAACGGCACACAAGGAGATTATATCCCACGCCTGGGTCGGAGGGTCCCATGCCCACAGAGCCTCCCTCACTGCCAGCACAGCAGTCTAAGACGGAACCGCGAGGCAGCAGCGAGGCTGGGGGAGGGGCGTTCAGATGCCTGCCTGCCTCTGTAGACTCCACCTCTGGGGGCAGGGCATAGCCGAACAAAAGGCAGCAGAAACTTCTGCAAACTACATCCCTGTCTGACAGCTTTGAAGAGAGTAGTGGTTCTCCCAGCGTGGAGTTTGAGCTCTGAGAATGGACGGACTGCCTCCTCAACTGGGTCCCTGACCCCCGAGTAGCCTAACTTGGAGGCATCTCCCAGTAGGGGGTGACTGACACCTCATACGGCCAGGTGCCCCTCCGAGATGAAGCTTCCAGAGGAAGCATAAGGCAGCAACATCCGCCGTTCTGCAGCCTCTGCTGGTGATACCCAGGCAAACAGGGTCTGGAGTGGACCCCCAGCAAACTCCAAGAGACCTGCAGCTGAGGGTCCTGACTGTTGGAAGGAAAACTAAAGAGCAGAAAGGACACCCACTCCAAAACCCCATCGGTATGTCACCATGATCACAAACAAAAGGTAGATAAAACCACAAAGAAACCAGAGCAGAAAAGCTGAAAATTCTAAAAATCGGAGAGCCTCTTCTCCTCCAAAGGAACGCAGCTCCTCTCCAGCAAGGGAACAAAGGTGTACAGAGAATGCTTCAGACAGTCTGAAGAAGAAGAAGGCTTCAGACGATCGGTAATAACAAACTTCTCCGAGCTAAACGAGGATGTTTGAACCCATCGCAAAGAAGCTGAAAACCTTGAAAAAAGATTAGACGAATGGCTAACTAGAATAACTAGTGTAGAGAAGTCCTTAAATGACCTGATGGAGCTGAAAACCATGGCATGAGAATTACATGACACATGCACAAGCTTCAGTAGCTGATTTGATCAAGTGGAAGAAAGGGTATCAGTGATTGAAGATCAAATGAATGAAATGAAGCGAGAAGTTTAGAGAAAAAAAGAGTAAAAAGAAATGAACAAAGCCTCCAAGAAATATGAGACTATGTGAAAAGACCAAATCTACGTCTGATTAGGGTGCCTGAAAGTGATGGGGAGAATGGAACCAAGTTGGAAAACACTCTTCAGGATATTACCCAGGAGAATTTCCCCACCCCAGCAAGGCAAGCCAATATTCAAATTCAGGAAATACAGAGAATGCCACAAAGATACCCCTCGAGAAGAGCAACTCCAAGACACATAATTGTCAGATTCACCAAAGTTGAAATGAAGGAAAAAATGTTAAGGGCAGAAAAAGAAAGATCAGGTTACCCACAAATGGAAGCCCATCAGACTAACAGTGGATCTCTCAGCAGAAACTCTATAAGCCAGAAGAGAGTGGGGGCCAATATTCAACATTCTTAAAGAAAAGAATTTTCAATCCAGAATTTCATATCCAGCCAATCTAAGCTTCATAAATGAAGGGGAAATAAAATCTTTTACAGACAAGCAAATGCTGAGAGATTTTGTCACCACTAGGCCCGCC
>NW_016805362.1:2219183-2226220 GCF_001698545.2 Rhinopithecus bieti
TCATGACTAAAACACCAAAAGCAATGGCAACAAAAGCCAAAATTGACAAATAGGATCTAATTAAACTAAAGAGCTTCTGCACAGCAAAAGAAACTACCATCAGGGTGAACAGGCAACCTACAGAATGGGAGAAAATTTTTACAATGTACCCATCTGACAAAGGGCTAATATCCAGAATCTACAAAGAACTCAAACAAGAAAAATGAAAAAAGATTTTTTGCAAGAAAAAATCAAACAACCCCATCAAAAAGTGGGCAAAGGATAGGAACAGACACTTCTCAAAAGAAGACATTTATGTAGCCAACAGACACATGAAAAAATGCTCATCATCACTCGCCATCAGAGAAATGCAAATCAAAACTACAATGAGATACCATCTCACACCAGTTAGAATGGCAATCATTAAAAAGTCAGGAAACAACAGGTGCTGGAGTGGATGTGGAGGAATAGGAACACTTTGACACTGTTGGTGGGACTGTAAACTAGTTCAACCATTGTGGAAGACAGTGTGGCAATTCCTCGAGGATCTAGAACTAGAAATACCATTTGACCCAGCCATCCCATTACTGGTTATATACCCAAAGGATTATAAATCATGCTGCTATAAAGACACATGCACACATATGTTAATTGTGGCGCTATTCACAATAGCAAAGACTTGGAACCAACCCAAATGTCTATCAGTGATAGACTGGATTAAGAAAATGTGGCACATATACACCATGGAATACTATGCAGCCATAAAAAGGATGAGTTCATGTCCTTTATAGGGACATGGACGAAGCTGGAAACCATCATTCTGAGCAAACTATCACAAGGACAGAAAACCAAACACCACATATTCTCACTCATAGGTAGAAATTGAACAATGAGAACACTTGGACACAGGGTAGGGAACATCACACAATGGGGCCTGTCGTGTGGTGGGGGGAGCAGGGAGGGATAGCATTAGGACACATACCTAATGTAAATGACGAGTTAACGGGTACAGCACACCAGCCTAGCACATGTATACATATGTAACAAACCTACATGTTATACACATGTACCATAGAACTTAAAGTATAATAATAATAATAATAGAAAAAAATGTGATCAAGACATTATACAATGACATATTAAGATCTACAAGACATAGTGCTAAGTAGAAAAAGTCAGATAGCATTTTAGTATGGACTGAATGATATCATTTCCATATTTTAAAAGGAAAAGAAACTAGACCTGTAAGTGTGTACACACAACACACACACACACACACAGATGTAAATGTATGTTCTGAAACATTTGGAATGTTTTGTAAGTACATTTAGCAAATTCTTATCTGTGATTTCCTAGGAAGAAAAGAAGGCGAAAACTGACCGACTTTTAAAATAATTCTGAAATGTTTTAATTTTTACAATGAAACTGTAGTCATATATTGCTGTAATTTAAAAAAAAAATTAAAATCGCATATCAAAAGAAAAGGTAAAAGAGCACTGTGATATCACTTCACATGGAGGTCTCCCTGGTTGGGTTATTTTCTTGCTATTGCATTGTTTGAATTCCTTATATATTTTGGATTTTAACCCCTTATCGTATATATGATTTACAAATATTTTCTCCCAATCTGTAGGGTGTCTCTTTACTCTATGCATTGTTTCTTCTGCTGTGCAAAGCTTTTTAGCTTGGTGCAATCCCATTTATTTATTGCTGCTTTTGTTGCCTGTGCTTTTGGATTCATATCCAAGAAACCTTTGCTGAACCAACATTGTGGAACTTTTCCCCTGTGTTTTCTTCTAGTATATTTACAGTTTCAACTTGCATTAAAGTCTTTGTTCTATTTTGAGTTAATTTTTTTGTATGATATGAGTTAGGGGTCCAATTTCATTCATCTGCATGTGGCTATTCAGTTATTCTAGCATCATTTATTGAAGACACTGTCCTTTCTTCAATGTATGTTCTTGGCACCTTTATCAAAAATCAATTGACTTTAAATGCATAGGTTTATTTCTAGAATCTCTATCCTGTTGCACTGGTCAATGTGTCTGTTTTTATATTGGTGCCATGCTGTTTAGATTACTATAAAATTGTCATAGATTTTGAAATCAGATAGCCACCAGTTTCGTTCTTTTTGGTCAAGATTGCTTTGGTTTTTCAAGGTCTTTCAATTAGACAGGAGCAATAAACTTTAGTGATCTATTGGACAGAATGGTGACTATATAATAAATAACGCATGGTATATTTCAAAATTACTGAAAGAGTAGATTTTAAATGTCTTACCACAAAAGGGTAATTGTGTGAGGTGATGAATTTGCTAATTAGCTTGCTTTAATCATTCCACAATGTAAATATATATATATCAAAATATATATATATGATGCCCTATATATTTATATTGATACATATCTCTATATATAGGATATCACATTATATCCTATACATATATACAATTATTATTTCTCAATTAAAGATAAAAGTAAAGAAAAGAAAGAGGTTCCTCTGGGAGCTATCCCCACAGGGTTTCAACTGGAGGTCCTTTCAGCTAAAATCCCTGCTGGGCACAAGGCTTGTTCCAGTCCATCTTACCATTTCTAGTTTGCCCTGATTGCATCCTCATTCAGCTGGCCAGTTGTTTGTGGATTCTGACTCCTGACTTATTTGTGACTGAGCATGTAAGCACCATCCAAGGTTTAGGACGTCTGACATGTGTGCCCTCCACCATTTGGCTTTGAGCCTGCTTTGGGTCAATGCATGTCTTTTCCTTTCCTTGTCAACTATTCCTTACCTTCCCCGGGAAGTGAAAGAAAATGTGTTGCTTAATCCTTAGTCTCAGAGCTCATGAGAAAAGAAACTCGGCATTCCTATAAATAAGGGCAAATTCATAGCATTACCTGGTGATAAGGGGAAGAGTAAGTTTTCCATTGGAATTTTTCCTTCTGTGCTGTGGATAATGGATCACCCATATGGTTTTCGGTTTTCTTTCCAAGATTCTGAAATAGATTAGCTCAACATAGGGGAAGGCTAAATGATTTTTGGTTGGTCGAATTTTAGTCACATCAAAACAATAATGTCTTCACTAACTGAAGTGCTTGGGCACTTCAGCTGTGACTGGATTCATCAGATTCACCTTTTCCTGGGTGGCCTGACCCCTATTTCATTCCTGCCCTCCTTATCAGTCCCAGCAGCAACTGTGACCTGTCCAGGCACCATGTGCCCAGCACACACTGACTGCAGGAGAGAGGAAGAAAGCACAGAATGTGGGCTTGAGAAGGGAAGCATTTCCCATTTCAATTCAACAAGCATTTTGAGATGCTAAGAAGAGTTATACCCTGTATTAAGGCCTGGATGATGAAGGCCAGTAAGAGATAGACCACAAGGCCTTCTTGGAGCTTCTCATCCAGTTTAAGAGACTGCCACATGCACACATAATATCAGTCTCATCTGGTGACTGATAAAAATAGTGCCATAGGCCAGGCGTGGTGGCTGACACCTATAATCCCAGCTCTTTGGGTGGCCAAGGTAGGTGGATCACAAGGTCAGGAGTTTGAGACCAGCCTGGCCAGCATGGTGAAACCCCGTCTCTACTAAAAATACAAAAATTAGCCAGGCATGGTGGCACGTGCCTGTAATCCCAGGTACTCAGGAGGCTGAGGCAGGAGAATCACTTGAACCTGGGAGACAGAGGCTGCAGTGAGCAGAGATTGTGCCACCGCACTCCAGCCTGGGCAACAGAGTGAGACTCCATCTCAAAAAAAAAAAAAAAAAAAAAAAAAAGGGCCATAATTTTGAACTCAGAGACTTATGAGTTCAAAAATTAGTGGTCTTTTGCTTAGCCAGGAGAGTCTAGGAAGGATTTCTGGAAAGACAGATGGATGACAAGTAGGAGTATTTCAGCAAAGAAAGATGAGAAAGGCATTCCAAGCAATGATAAAGGCATAAGTGAGTGCGTGAAGATTTGAGACAAGCAGATTGGCATTGCTTAAGCATGAAGGATGATTGATGTGGACACTGGGAGGAGATGACATAGAGGCAGATAGGACCCAGGCAATGGGGGTCCTCAAACACCAACTTAGACAATTTCCACTGCATCAGAACATGCCAAAACTGGCATTTCAGTATTGACTCTTCAAAGCAGTGACTCTTATACAGAAATTTCAACACTCCTGTAGTGAGCCCATGATGTATTAAATAGGTTGAGGGAAAGGTATGTTAAATAATGGTTAAAACCTGATCTTAACTCTTGTTGCCATTCTTTTCTAAAATAAAATGGTTCCTTTTTAGAAAGTTCTAGATAAAGAACACCAGGATGATTGCTTTTCAGGAAGGTGAATGCAGAGCTTGGCTGATGGTGCAAGTCCTGGGATGTGCCCTGAAGCGTTTCCATCTATTCTGCTGAATTGGAAATGGAATGTGTTTGTGCAGAGGTGATTGGCTTCTCTCCTCAAATTAGAGAACAGCCAGATGTTCCCTGATATCTGCAGTACAGCCTGGGTATTGGCATCACAGTGTTCCAATGGGGACGGAAATGATGGACGACCTCCTAATTTACTGCAGTAACTCCAAGTGCCTATAGCATTTGAGAACCAAATGATTCAGTGTAGTACTCTATTCAAACAGGCATTTTTTTCTTTTTTTTATTAAGCAAATGCAGATAATTTAATATTAGGCCAGCCAGAAAACGTGTTGGGTTTACTTAAGAGTAGGTTTTGTTTTTTAAATTTTACTTTAAGTTTTGTGCAGAACGTGCAGGTTTGTTACATAGGTATACATGTACCACGGTGGGTTTTGTGTGCTGTGTTCATTATGATTACCTCTGCCTTCTATTCCAGCTCTCTTGTTTTTAGCCAAGTCTATTCTCTTTCTTACAACGTCATTAATTTTTTTTAAAGTTCTGTTTCTTTCTTATCTAAAACCTGGTATCTATTAATATTTTAATCTCTTCTTTAAGCTCTTGCTTTATTGAATTTAAGTTCTTCCATACAGCAAAGCACTTGTTGGAATGAACTTTCACCCATTTCTCTGACTTCTTTGCCTGTTATGTCCTTCCCTTCATGATCTCGTCCCTAATGTTTTTTACACAGTTTCATGTTGTTTCTATTCATGGTACTCAGTATGATTAAGACATTCCATTTCAACATAATGCAAGTGAATCATCCACACATTTTTTTCTCTTTTTTTTTTTTGAAATTTGCTTATTTTCCTCTTAGAGCTTCTCTTCCTTTGCACTTTCATTAAAAGCTCTGCCCTTGGGCTCCTGGTTTTTTGTTTTGTTTTGTTTTGTTTGTTTGTTTGTTTGTTTTTGTTTTTTTTGAGACACAGTCTTGCTCTGTCATCAGGCTGGAATGCTGTGGCACGATCTTGGCTCACTGCAACCTCTGACTCCCTGGTTCAAGCGATTCTCTTGACTCAGCCTCCTGAGTAGCTGGGATTACAGGCACCCACCACCACACCCAGCTAATTTTTGTATTTTTAGTAGAGATGGAGTTTTACCATGTTGGCCAGGATGGTCTTGATCTCCTGACCTCGTGATCTGCCCGCCTCAGACTCCCAAAGTGCTGGGATTACAGGTGCAAGCCACTGTACCCAGTCAGGCTCCTGCTTCTAAAGTGGTAGCTACCCCATGCCATGGGGAAGGCCATCTGCCTTCAGGGTACATTTACTAATTCAGAATGGAGCCCTTGGCTTCCAATGGAGACAACCAACCGCAGTGTCCACCTTCCACATTACTCCTGCCTCGTCCCAGGACCCATTTCCACTTCAATCTTAGGACTGGGGGTGGGTGGGGGGTGGGAATTAGATGAAAATGTTAAGGTTGGCCATGGCATTAGTCCACTAGGCAGGAGGGACTCCATCTTTCCTCTCCCTGAAGGTCTCTACCATTTTGGCCCTGAGGATTTCTCCTCTGGGCTCCCACATTGAGAACTGAGGGAAGTTGTTCTTCCTTCATCTCTCTGGAGCTCCTGGTGCTCTGGCTCCTGCTCACCTGACCCACACTCCCTGTCCAGGAGGGTCACCTGAAGCATAATAGCAGTTGGTTAAGGCAGAGTCTGCCCTGTATGGACACCTGGTTTCTTCATCCTTCCAGAGTGTCAGCTGGGCTTGGTTTCTGCAGCGGCCACTGTGGTAGTCAGCCCTCTCAGCTTCTGCCTCTAGGAGCTAATGGCAGAGGTCTCTCCAAATAACCCCCACTATTCTCTGCTGACTGCCTGACCTCACACAAGCTTTTGTTTATGGAATGAGAGACACTTAAATTCTCAGCTTACTTCCCAAGCAGAGAGGAGAGACACGATTATTCACAAAGATGCCAGAGCAAATTGCTTAAAATATAAATCAGTTCATGTCATCTTCTTGCCTAAATCCCTTCAACAGCCTCTCTCATTGCATTTTGAATAAAATTCATAAAATCCTAAGACCTCACCATGGCCCACAGCCCTCCATGGTAGAGCCTCTTCTCTCTTCCCCCATCAACTGTGCCTCTTGATGGGGATCAGGATATGCCACCCCCCAAATATGCCACTTTGGTATGAGGCTCATTATGAGTTGAAGGCATTTGAGAATCAACAGAGGCAAGAATTCTCTTGCTTCCCGTTTGCTGCCCAAAAGCAGGATACAAATTTCCCTTTGTGAAGGTGTCCCCTTCACCCTACCAGGAACAGGAGAATAAACTTTATCACTAGAGATAGAGTCGGCACCAAGAAAAGTTGCCATGAACAAACCTTACTGAAATAGCCCTTTTCTTCCATTACTTTCTCCCATATACGTTCTAGTCACTTTTCCACAACTTATTGTGCCTTGAAACCCAACTCCACCTTACTTTGCTAAAATGGTATAATATATATACTGCTGAGCTGAACTGCTTCTTGAGTTTCACTTCCTTTCTGTAAACTCCTATCCACATAAAATATTAATAAAATTTATATTACTTTTCTCCTGTTATCTGTCTTTTTTCCATTAAATTTGTAAGCCCCGGCCACTGAACTTAAGAAAATAGAGAAAAAGGTTTTCCTCCTCGACAGGTTTTTATTTTTTTTTTTTTTTTTTTTTTTTTTTTTTTTTTT
>NW_016805362.1:2226390-2295668 GCF_001698545.2 Rhinopithecus bieti
GAGACAGAGTTTTACCCTTGTTGCTCAGGCTGGAGTGCAGTGGCGCGATCTCGGCTCTCTGCAACCTCCACCTCCTGGGTTCAAATGATTCTCCTGCCTCAGCCTCCTGAGTAGCTGGGATTACAGGTGTGCACTACCACGCCCAGCTAATTTTTGTATTTTTAGTAGAGACGGGGTTTTGCCATATTAGCCAGGCCGGTCTCAAACTCCTGACTGCAGGTGATCCACCCCCCCTCAGCCTCCCAAAGTGCTGGGATTACGGGTGTGAGCCACTGCGCCTGGCCCCCCCTTGACACTCTTTCCTCCTTACCCCAGCAACCCAGCCATACCTGCCTTCTTCAATTCTTGAAATGCACTGAGCTCTTCTCAGCTCTTCCACAAGCCCTTGCTTCCCCTAGAAAAGCTCCCCCAACACTTCCCATCTCATCTCCGGGTTTCAGCTTAAATGCAATAAGAAGGTCTTGTCTACTAATCTCCCTCACAGCACAGGTTATTTCATAGGCACTTCTGAAGGCGTGTGTTTGTGCTGAGCTGTTCTCTCATTAGAATGCAGACCTCAAAAGGCAAGGACCAGGTCTGATATGCTGACCACCAAATCACCCCAGCACCCAGCACAGCATCCATACACAGTAGGGGCTCAGAAACATTTGTTTATGAATGAATGCCTTGCCCTAAATAAATGCTTAGGGTCAGGACAGGAGCCACACCCACTCCCCAGTGTTCCTCTGGATAACTCTTCCAGTTCCCCATGAACTAAGGAGCCAGACTTCCAAGACTAAGCCTGCAGTTTCACAGACTCAAAGCTTCTTCACGCGTCAGTAAGTCAGGAGATATGTTTCCCAAGAAAAGGGGTAAGAGGGCAATCTTCTCCCTCCTCCTCAACACAGCCCAGCCCCAGGGGTCAGGGTTTTTCCATACAGTCCCCCAAGACAACGTTCACCTCCTTGGGATGGCGGGGGCCAAATGTTTCAGAGAACCCGAACATCACCTAAAGCGCTTCTTTGTGTAACTTTCCTGAGAAACTCAGAAACAAATGTTACAACATTTTTAAGAGATTTGGCATTTGGTGCCACACGAGGATACATAAAATGAATTAATTATTTAGCTATTTTCTGTAAAGCAGCTCCATAATACCTTTGAGGGCTCTGTGTTTAATTCTACTAAAGGATTACAGTCAACCTAATTTCTCCCTTTCATATTTTGCTAACTTTTAAGTCTATAGCAGCATAAAAGATGAAAGGATGCATTTGATTGTTTTAAAATGCTAATTTCAGCAAGCCTTTGGTGGCTGTTCAAGGTGATTTCTCCTTTAATGAGGAAATTACTTGGTGAATCTGACTCCCATGTAAACTGTTGGGTGTTCTGTTCACAGCGTCGCTAATTTGGGCATTAATTTGATCACGAGTAGTTTACATTGAAAACCTACAAAACCCGCATTTCCTTCACTATTGGTAACAACAAGGAACCAGCTCCATGTATATAAGTCAAGCGTTTGCTCTTTTTTGGAAGGCAGAGTGGTAATAATCATAAAGTGATGGAAACCACACACTGGTAGCAATTCCACATGCACAGAAGCTATGGGGAAGTAGAAGTTCACAGTAGTGGCTGAAGGAGGCAGAACGTATTGCTTAAATGACAGTTGAACTCCAAGACAGGGAGCAATGAATGGCCACTGCAACTGCGAGATGCAATAATGTGGCCTTGAGAATGGTGGCAGAACCCAAATGTCCTCCCAGTTCTCTTATGAGGCCCAGCTCTACCACTGATCTCTGTCTTCCTAATTTGGGGAGTATACTTACATCTCACTATTGGGGTAATCTAAATGGGTCCTGGCAAGCAATAGTCTCAAGGCAGTGCCACTGGTCCTATAAGGGGACCAGGTGGTAGGCATGTCTGGCTCAATGCAAACATACCAATGCTGGAGAGAAAAACAAGTCAAATGCAGGCACAGCCGAGGGAGGGACCGCGGTGTGTAGATAAATGAAAGAGTATACCTATGGTCATGTTGGAGAACAGTCTTCATCACATACTCAACTATGTGAGCAGCAATGTGCCTGGCACATGATAGCCAGGGTCAGACATATGAGCACACAGACTGTGCAAAGCCACAGCCCCAGGTCTAGCTGGGAGTACAGTAGTGACTAACAGAGAGTCCCTACCCTCAGGGAGCTAATGTTCTAATGGGGGTCACAGGTAATAAACAAGTAAACAAATAGCTCAGTCCTGCTTGGCATTTTCAAGAGGAAAGGCTCATGTGAATGGAGGTTAGTGGAGAGGAAGAGGGTATGAAACGCAGTCAGAGAAGTGCAAGGGGCAGTGGTGAGTTGCTTGGATTTTACTCCACATTTGGTAGGAAATTATCCAAAGATTTTAAGCAGAGGAATCATATGATTTGATTTCAAAGCATTTCAAAGATCAAGCTTACTCTGATTGTTCTGTGTAATCACACTACATTGGGGCAAAAGTGGAAGCAGAGGGAAAGAAAGTGAGAGGCTATCACAATATCGCAGGTAGGAAGTGAAGGAGCTTGGACTGGGTGCTGGTGAAGGTGGCAAGAGCAAGATGAGTTTGGAGTGCAGTCTGAAGACTGGGAAGACCCTGAGGAAAGATTTGGGTGATATAGTCCCAAGAAATCGGTGTGGGCATGAGAAAGTAAAGCAAGGAAGGGAAGAAAGTCAATAGAAGATGTACTAACCTCTGTGGACAACTGGGCCTCTGGCTAGCTGGAGACTCTCAGAATCAGCACTGCTCTGATGATGGGTAAATCAGCACTTGCCCCATAGAGGGCAGGGACACTGATGTGTCTGTCCACTAACTCTCATACCTTGTTGACTGAGGGTTGCTCCTGGTTAAGATTTCTGGGCTGTTCCAGAAATTAGCTTCAACCTCTAGCGAAAGAATACCCTTGGACAGAGAACCAGGAAGCTGTTGGCATGTAAGAGAACTGTCCCTGATGGCCTCCAGGGTGGGCTGAGGGACCTCCCACGGCACCTTTTACTCTCAGATTCTCATGTCTTCTGGAAAGGCTGGGACTGGTGCCCAAGGGGAGTGTCTGCCTTAGAGAGTAACAGTCACAGTTCCATCATGACTGACAGGAGGCTGAGAGAAGGGCAGAGAGGAATCATTGGTAGATTCAGGAAGATGGAGCTGTTCCATCTATTTTATCAGTGAAATAAGAAAGTCGGCAGGGGGGGTCTTCTGTAAGAGAAGGTGGGCAGGTGAAATTGCTGGAGATTTGTTGAAACTGAAGGTGTAAGATGTCAACAAGAAGCATGAAAAGTGAATTTACCAAGAAAACACAGCAGGGTGGGAGGAGGGCCAAGTGCTCATTTTGAGGTCAGAAACAGCCATCTAGTTGTGGATCTTTGTCCAGACACTTTCAGGTGTATGGGTGTCAGCACACAGGTGACCTGGATTAATAAGGGCTGGGACAGTGACAGGTGTGTGTGAAGAAGTGAGGAGGGACACCAGAGAGTTGAGGTTCATGCTTCAGCATCCAGGGGAATCCAGGTTTTGCGGGGCCTGAGACTTAAACACTTTTGGGTGCCATCTTTAAGAAAAAGTTTACAAAATCACAAATATAAAATTAAAAACAAAAGCAAATATTTGTTTAGAATGATAAAATAGATCATTACAAATCATAAATCTTGAAACTCAACACATCCCAGAAACATCACTTAATCCATGAAAATAACTTTTATTAAAGAACACAACTTTTTATTACATTAATTTCCTGACTTTTTCACCTACTTATGTGCCAACAATTTTGTGATATTTTCTATACAGAGAACAGAAAGATAACTCAGTCTTTCTTTTAACAAGATTGATTGATATTTGTTTGTTCTTACTGATGGTTGGGGTGAATAAAGCATGTGACTTCGCACATATACTCTTACTGTTTGTAATACTCCTACAGGTTTTATGCTACAAATAGAGACATTCTGACAAATTCTATTGCACACGATGCCCATAAAAATACATATTGTGTTTGTAATTGTAAATGTTGCATCATTGAGGATATTCTTTCTGGCAAGGCATCTATGAGAAATTTCCAGACTCAGTTCTGGATCTATAGAGTTCAAGCTCAATTCTCCTCCACTGCTCATATACTTCCTGTGCTGAGCACTGTAGGACATGATCAGATCATGATATAACCTCTGGCCCTGGCCTCTCATGTCATAATGATGGGTAAATCAGCACAATAGTCAGGTGGCATATTCCTGGAAGCCACTTCTACATGAAGACAGCTAGCAACATTGTATCCATACGTAGATGTTATCCCTCTAAACCCAAACTAGATGCATGCCCCACTCAACTTCCCCTTAGCCATATCCCAAAACTGCCTGTGGCTACACCAGCCCCACCCACCAGTCCCACCCACCAAAAGGGGATGTGCAACAGAGGGGAAATGTGAGGAAGAAGAGACAGTGATTGTAACTCCCCGTGGTTTAATATCTCACAATTGTAAATTTTACAATTAGCATGAGACCTGGGAACACATTGCTACAGCCTCTCTTAGGTCCTTGGAAGAGGTCCCTGCATGTGGAGACCTCAAAGCCTAAGTACCATTAGCTACACGCTCAAACTTCTCTGTAAGGCATAACCATTGTGGTGGGTCAATCATCTCCAAACTACTCAAGAACTATGGACATCAGGGGTATTAGGCAGTGTGATACTGTAACTTAAGTGTCAGCTTGACTGGGCTAAGCGATGCCCAGAGAGCTGGTAAAACATTATTTCTGGGCATGTCTGGGAGAACATTTCTGGAAGAGATTAGCATTTAAATTGGTAGACTGAGTAAAGATCATGTTCACCAACATGGGTGGGCATCATCTAATCTGTTGAGGTCCCAAATTGAACAAAAATAAATGAAGGAAAAGCAATTTTTTTCTTCTTGAGCTGGGACATCCATCTTCTCCTGACCTCAGACATTGGAGCTCCTGGTTGAGGAGTTCCCTTTGGATTCTGGAACTCTCCCCAGCAATCCCCACCCCTGGCTCTCAGGACTTTGGACTCAGACTGAATTATACCCCCAGCTTTCCCGGTTCTCCAGCTTGCAGATGATATATTGAGGGACTCTGGGGTCTCCATAATCATGACAGCCAATTCCCATAATAAATAAATCTCCTTATATATACACATACAGACAGACAGACACACACACACACACACACATCCTATTTGTTCTGTTTCTCTGGAAAGCCCTGATTAATATAGGCGGCAAAAATAGAGCAAAGTAAATGAAGGAATGTGTGGCTCATGGTGAAAAGAGTTGAAGGGGGTGGCAATGGAGTCAATGTCCTGGGAATACAGACGATGTGGGCCACAGGCTGAGAAGCTTGGATTTGAGACTTTGGATTCAGTGATGGTTCAATGGAAACAAGAACAAGAGTGTGACCATGGGAGTCATGGGCTTTAAACAGCCTGGAAGTGGCGATCATGGGACACAAGGAGGCCAGGGAACTTAAGAGGCACTGAATGGATTCTAGAGAGGCACTGTCCAGTATACCAGTAACCAGCCACATGTGGCTACTCTACTCAAATTTAAAATGGCTACAATTAAATGTGGCTGGTGGCTGCTGTATTGGACAGAACAGATAGAGAACATTTCCATCATTGCAGAACATTCAGTTGGAAAGTGCTGCTCCAGAAAATACTGGAATTATCTAAGAATTATGACCAAAGTGTTTAGCCTTAAGAAAACAAAAGGCCGGTTAACTGAATTCAGATCCTGGCTCCACCAATGACTAACAAAGTATCACCTTAGACATATTGCTTACCCTGTCTCTGTCCCATTTTTCTTGCCTCTGGAATGTGGGGTAATAACAGTACTTACCTTAGAAGGTTGCTGTGAAGATAAATTAATATACAGAAAGCACTTAGAAGAGTGCCTGGCAGGTAGGAAACGTTACTCAAGTGTTAGCTAAGGTGATTATATGTTAAAACTTGAAATGAATGAAGGAGAATAAAAGGGAGAAAGGATCAGAATCAGAGGATTATTGTCGCAATGAGGGGCAGAAGATGGCATACCTTGATGGTGGAACTTGCAAGAAGCTGGGATATTTATAGGGCACAGGCAATGGAAGAAAAGAAGACACCAAACTCATCTGAGGTTCTGCAAAACATAGTATGAAAAGTATGAAAAACAACCCGCTCTTAGAAAGTCTGTAGGGAAGCTGAATCCTCAGGGTGCAGCTTCATATCTGCAGATGTAAGAATGTGAGAAAAGCCTTCAGAGAAGAGATTGTGCCGCCCCGTGTTTTGATGATGGTGGACCCTGCGTCCCAAGTGGTCCAGCGGAAAAGCCAGAAAGCAGGGCAGGTGGGGAACTGGGTCAAACTACAGTCAGACCAGCATAAGAGTCAGGGTGGCAATGGTTTACCTGGAGGCCGGCACTTCTGGAGGTGCCCAAGGCATTCAGGTTTGGAATCCATGACAGGATGCAACAGGCCTAATGTCCCCCAGGGGATCATGGGCACTCGTCATACTCACAGCCTCCTCCTCGTGTTACATGGATGTTTACAGTGGTATGTTGGGCAGTGTGTTAGGGGTCTTCAGAGAAACAGAATCAATAGAGTATATATGAGTATATGAGATCTATTGTGGAGGCTAGCTCATGTGATTATGGAGGCTGAGAAGTCCTTCATTCTGCCCAAGCTGGAGAACCAAGAAAGCCAGTGATGTAATTCAGTCCACATCTGAAAGCCTGAAAACCAGGAGAACAGAACCAAGGGCAGGAGAAAATGGGTATCCCAGCTCAAGAAGAGAGAGAGAAAGAATCTGCTCTTCCTCTATCTATTTGTTCTATTCTGGCTCTCAGTGGATATTAGATGATGCCCACCCACATTAGTGAGGGCAGATCATCTTTACCCAATCTACTGATTCAAATGCTAATCTCTTCCAGAAATACCCACACAAACACTCACTACCAGAAATAATGTTTTACCAGCTATGTGGGCATTTCTTAGCCCAGTCAAGTTGACACATAAAATTAACGGTCACAGGCAGGGACAGACAGAGGAGTGGAGCTCCAGGTGAGTTAATATTTGAAAATCAGGTGATTCTTTTGTTTTAATCTACCTACCCACCAACATACCCCTGCATTTATCTCTCCCTCAGTCATCTGTCTACTTATTCATCTACTGACCCACAAACTCATCCACCCACCTGTGCATCCAGTTGTGTACCCTTCCACCTTTCCACCTGTCAGTCCACCCAGCCACTTGCTACCCACTCATATATTCATTCATTTGAATCCCTATTAAGCACTTCATAAGTGTAAGACATGAAATTCAGTGTTTCATTTAGACAACCTTTTCATTTCCAGTCATATATCTCAATTTCTCTTTAAAATGATGGATTTTATGCATGCAAACCCCTTGTCTCGTTTATAATTTTATCTTCAAGGCTGCAAGTCAAGCCATTTTTCTCTCCATAGAGGCCCCTTCTCCTCCACGGTATTTGCATTACTTGTGCATGACTAATTGACTTCTTTAATCACAATAACCATCCTTCCAACACTGTCAGCGTTAGGAAAGGACACATCGTAAGCATTGAGGTGTTGTTTCCTTAAACATAATAAGGAAACAATAGCTTAGGGGTTATAATTTTACTAACAGTAGAGACATTGGCCCAGAGAGAGATGGATAAATAAAATCCAGTTCAGTAGCTAACAGAAAAAAAAAAAAAACCATAAATGTATAAGCAGAAGAAAGGATTATGGAAAACATGCACTAAGCCTGCTTGTGCTGTCTCCAGAATAGTGTTTTGAGGAAGGATAGTAACAATAACTGACATTTATGAAAGTCTTACCGAGTGTTGAGTTCTGTGTATGAATTATTTAATTTAATTATCACTGCATTAAAAGATAAATTTAGCTCTTATCCCTCTTTGAAGATAGGGAAACTAAGGCATTGCTCCATCTTGCAGTCAAGCATAGGTGGTAAAGCTGGGATTACAGTGACGTAGCCTGACTTGAGCCCAGGCTCTACCCCTGACCCTCCGCCTTTGTATGGAGGGGAAACGTTGAGCACTGAGGCATCATAGGAGGCGGGGTGTAAAGTGGAAACAGCAAGGCCTAAGAGCCAAAGGCCCCACATGCTAGTCCCGCTGCTGCCTAACTTGTTACCTTGGGTAAGTGACTTTACCCCTGTGGCCCTTGTAACATGAGAAGGCTGGACTACGTGATCTTTTATATCTGTCAGCCTCGAAGCCTGAAAATAGCTGCATTACCATATTGCTATCTCTGGAATTCATCTGTGGTGTTAAGCCAAAGTTGCCACAAAGTTACCCAAGCAATCAGAATTACCCGGAGCAAGGATCATAGGTAGAAATACCAACACAGCAACAAGGAAACACAGTCTGGGCAATTCTGTGCCTGATGAGAATGCCAGAGAAGATCCCAGCAATCAGAAACTACGCACAGCAGCACCTTGATGCCATCCCCTGGAGGACCTGCAAACTACAGTGCATTCTTTTTTTTCTTTTTTTTTTGAGACAGAGTTTCATTCTGTTGCCCAGGCTGGAGTACAGTGGCACAATCTTAGCTCACTGCAACCTCCACCTCCTGGGTTCAAGCAATTCTCCTGCCTCTGCCTCCCTAGTAGTTGGGATTACAGGCACCCACCACCACACCAGGCTAATTTTTGTATTTTTAGTAGAGATGTGGTTTTACCATGTTGGCCAGGCTGGTCTCGAACTCCTGACTTCAAGTGATAAGCCTGCCTCAACATCCCAAAGTGCTAAGATTACAGGCGTGAGCCATTGCGCCAGCTTCCCACTATGTTCTTTACAAGTAACAACTTACAAGGAGGCACATAAGGAGGATCCAGAACAAAGATGATTGACTCATTGACTCTTCCATTCAACACATATGTGCTGTGTACCTACTACATTCCCTGGAAGCAACCAAGTGCTGGAGATGCAAGGTGAATAGAAAACAGACACAGGAGACAGCCAAACACCCAACTTAGAGAACTATGACTCACCCTGTATTAGAAGTATGCACAGATGTTTTGAGGGCACAATCAAGAACTATTAATCCATGCTCTTTTTCATACCATTGGCTTCCTTCAGTTCCTTAAACTTCCTGAGCTTTTTCCCTCTGCTTTCCCAGGGTCTAAAATGCTCTTCCCCTTGCCCTAGGGATGAATGCCTCCTATTCATCTTCCAACGATCAGATTACAAGTCTCCTCCTCCAAGAGGTCCCCTTCGATCTAGAATTCCTCTGTCATTCTCCATCTTAGCATCTGATTAGCCTTATGTTACCTACCACTGTTTTAAATCATTTGTATTTATATATCTACTTATTCCTTTATACCCTCAGGAGGGCAGGCATTACATCTGCTATGTTATCCATGGTATCCCCAGTGCCCCAGTTAGTGCCTATGTGTAATTTCAAATGTTTTCTGAATAAATAGATGTCTGGGAAGGACAGGGAAGTCTTCATAGGGAAAACATCTAAAGGAAGAGCAGGATTCCTCAGCATCCAGAGTGAGGACAGGGGTTTTTAGGAGACCACCATGTGCAAAGGCACTGGGGTAAGATCAAGAAGGCTGATCCCAGAAAACTGCCTGATGGGGACCAAGGGACTTGTTCCCCTCTTGATGCCTGAGGACCTATCCCTGAAAGTATAAGCCCTTCCATCTTTCTTCATTGGGAAAACGTTGAGTCAGAGCAAACAAAATCGCTCAGTCTAAAATAAAACAAGGCTAAGAAAACTCAGGAAATGATGCAAATACAGCTTATCAGATGCATAGGTGGGAAAAAAAAAAAACCTCACAGTTGATGAACTTACACATGAAAATGAAGCATGATTTGTTCCCAGATTGTTCTACAAAAAGCATACACTATGTTTGTCTTGGTGTAATTTACTAAAAGGACTGGCAGACAGTTATTAGCACATTAGTTTAATTTATACTTGCCAATAGGCCCACTGTGTCATTCTCATCACCCATGAGATCAACTCTGGATAGTACAGTTCTGTCAAAAACAAAAACCAGGCAAGGCCTTCTCATCGGCCCCAGATATTAAGTGCCTTCTTCTCACCTCATCCTTCATTCACAAGGATGGGAGGATGCACAATGGGCTTCCTCTGAGTTGCAGAGCACCATAGAAATTTGGTTTGTGGCATCTTCCAGGCCCTACTCAAATGCAGATGCCAACTCTCGTCCCTTCGTGTTACCCATTTGCATAGAAAGTGCACTCTGGGGCTTCTAGTTTTGAAAGAGGAAATTAACCAGTGATACAGAAAGGATGCCACATTACATTTAGGTTGATTCCAAACATGCTTATGGCAGGGCTGGTGCTACAGTGCATACACCAATGGAATTAATAATGATTAGATACCCTCCTTGTCAAGTAGAATTGGAGAAGTGGTCATTACTTGAGTTTATGATTCCTCAAACAAAACAAATGAAAACACCCTTCCTAAGAAAAAGTTCCCCCATCTAAGCATTAGCCACTCCCTGGAGTTTCAGTGGATGTCAGTTCCATTTCTAAAGGAAGCATCTTACAGAACAAAGGTTGGAGACTACAGCAGAACCTTGCTAGAACTAACTTTATGGTGAGATTGTTCAGGGAAGCTACAGCATCATATCCCATAGATTTACTGTGTTATAAAACACGGGCAAAATTATGCTTTGAAATACTTATTGATTGAGTATAATGAAGGTTTCTGTATATCTTAGTCAGTTTGGGCTGCTATGACAAAACTCCATAGACTGGGTGGCTTAAACCACAAACATTTGTTTCCCACAGTTCTGGAGGCTGGATAGTTCAAGATCAAGGTACCAACAGATTAGTATGTGGTGAGGGCTCTCTTTCTGTTTTGCAGATGGCCACCTTCTTGCTATGTTCTCACATGGCACAGAGACAAAGAGAGAGAGAGAGAGCAAAAGAGCAAGAGCACACTCTTGTCTCTTTCCCTCTCCTATAACGGCACTACCCTATGATGGTAGCTTCATCCTCATAATTTCATCTACAGACCTAATTACTTCCCAAAGGCCCCACCTCCAAATACTGTCACATTGAGGATTAGGGCTTCAACATATGAATTTGGAAGTTGATACAAACATTCAGCCCAGAGCAATAAGTAATAAAATGTTTTTGCCTCCCTTATCAAACCGAGCTTTGAAGTCTACTGTTGAAAACTTGATTTTATCCCCACCTAATATCACTTTAATTTTTAAAATTTTCAGTGCTCCTCCAAAGGGAAGTTACACTTTTGAATCAATTAGAAACTTCTTAGTAATCAGGTATTTAAACAATGCCCTATCCTGTGATTTGAAGTAGTGTCTGTCTAACCTCTCTGAGGGACACTAGACAGTGCAAAATGCTCAGAGAGCTCCTGGGGACAGCTGTTCTACCGTTTTTCTACACAAGTAACAACCATGTTCCCGGAATTTCCAGGAAAATGAGGTAGGAAGTATTCCTGTTGTATTCTGATGTATTTAAACAGCTCCATAAATCAAAATTCCTTGTGCCAAGGAATTTCTTGTTTTTCACCAAGAAAACAGTTAGGGGACTTCAGGACCCAGCTCCATTGTCACAGGTTAGATAAAATGATGACTGTATCTCACAATGACTCTAATGCAAACAGCTCCACTGAGTCTCTGCAAAGTTCAAAACATATCTAGGAGCATGGAATGGTTCCTCCAGGAAGCCACTTTGCTAGCATCTGTGATGTGCAGGCATAAAATATACAGCAGACAATTATTCAAAGACAGAACTATTCTCTTTCCGTCTCCCTCTCCCTTTCTTCCTCTCTCTCTCTCTCTCTCTCTCTCTCTCTGGCAAGTAACTCAGTAAATGTATGGTGCCATTTTATCTATTATTAAAATGTATAAAATGAAGGAGAATAATTCAATAATTTGGCCTATAAAAATGAAATGAACTGGGTCATCCATGAACGGGAGCCTGGTTCCCAGCATTCTGGAATGCTCTGCTCATTCCAGAATGTAACGTCATCATTTAACCTGCCTTGTCCTGCCTTATGTACCATGTCCCCCTCCTGCTGGGCTTGTTTCCCACCCTGGGCTCAGGACCACTCTGCAGAGACTTGCCTGCAAATGCAAGAAAATGTGTGCAAGGGAACTTCCATTATGGCCCTCCTCCCACAGTATCATTATTTTAATAAAGGCAATGCAAGCACAGGGAGGGAAAAAGAAAATCTCAAACTATACAGAGAAAGGGTTAAAGTGAGAAAGGACCATTCTCTCTCCCCTTCCACTTTTGAGTCCTTTGCAAAGATAACCATTATCAACATTTCTTGCACATCCTTTCAGTAAAATATCAATGTGTGTAACTGCATACATTTGCATATGCTTTTAAAATATTCAATTAGGGTTATGTTTTATATATGCATATACTATTCTCGATTTTTCTTTAAATGTGTTGAAAATCACTTCACATCACATATATCACTTTTAAATTTGTATTTCATTTTCTTTTATTGTGGTAAAACATATATAAAACTTATCATTTTAACTCTTTTTAAGTGTATAATTCGGTGGCATTAGGTACTTTCACAATGTTATGTAGTCATCGCCACTATCTATTTCCAGAAGTCTCTCATCATACCAAACAGAAACCCTGTACCCATTTATGCTGGAGGTTGCAATTTTTGGAATTGCAGACATGTGTGAAAAATCAGACCCTGGCGATGACCTTGAGCAGTAGGATATAAATAACTCCCACAGGCTTAGCGTTCCAATAATGCAACAATAGGCATAAATGGGCAATAACTCCCTATTTTCCCCTCCCACTAACCCCTGGGAACCTCTTCCTACTTTCTATTTTACAGATTTGCCTATTTCAGGTAATTCATATAAGCAGAATCTAATATGTGTCCTTTGGTGCCTGGCTTATCTCACTTAGCATAATGTTTTCAAGGTTCATCCATGTCATAGCATGCATCAGAAACCCATTCTTTTTTAAGGCTGAATCATATTTCATTGTATGGATATGGTACATTTTGTTCATGCATTTATCTGTTGATGAACACCAACTTTTGGTGACTGTGAATAATGCTATTAGCATACAAGTATCTGTTGAGTTCCTGCATTTAATTATGTTAGGCATAAAGCTAGGAGCAGAATTGCTAGATCATATGGGAATCCTATGTTTAACTTTTTAACTGTCAAGTCATTTTCTACAGCCACTGCACCATTTTACATTCCTACCAGCAATGCACAAGGGTTGGAATTTCTCCATATTGTCCCCAGTGCTCGTTATTTTATTTTTGAAAAAATTAGCCACCCTAGTGGGTATGAAGTTGCATCTCACTGTGGTTTTGATATGTAATTCTATAATGACTAATGGTGTTAAACATCTTTTCGTGTGTTTATTAGCCATTTGTTTATCTTTTTTGGAGAAATATCTCAAGTTCTTTGCCCATTTTTGAATTAGATTGTTTGTTCTTTTTGTTTTTTAGCTTTATCTATTTGTTTTTTAAATAAACTTTTTAAATTAAAGCACTACATATATAAAGTGCCAAAATCATCATTATAGAACTTGACGAATTTTCAAAGTGAATACATTTAAATAATCACCATCTTTTTCAAGAGATAAACTATTACTCAACACCCCAGATGGCTCCCTCATGCCCCATCCTAGTCATTAGTTACCCCCAACAAAGGTCACCCTCACTCTAGCTTCTATCACTATCATTTAGTTTCTCCTGCTTTTGAGCTTCAGACACCTGGAATCATAAGATATAATATGTCCTACAGGTTAAGTATATTTTATCCAAAATACTTGGGACTAGAAATGCTGTAATTTTTTTTTCAGATTTTGGAACATTTGCAGTATACTTACTGGTTGAGCATCTCAAATCCAAAAATCCAAAATCCAAAATACTTCAAGAAACATTTCCTTTGAGTATCATGTTGGTCCCCAAATTTTGGATTTGGAGCATTTCAGGTTCCAAATTTTCAGATTTGGAATACTCAAATTGTATTATATTATCTTTCTTATGTCCAGCTTCTTTTACTCAACATTATGTTTGTGAAATTCATCTATGTTGTTAGTTTATTCATTTTAATTGGTGTATGATATTCCAATAGCATGTTTATTCTACAGTTTATTGATCCAATCTATGATGTTTGGATATTTGGATTGTTTCAGTTTGGGCTAATATAAATACTCTACGGCAGTTAAGAACATTTTTATAATGTCTTTTGGTGATGATATATATGCATATCTGTGGTGTATACACATAGCAATGGATCTGCTGGGTTATATGGTATGCATTTTTTTGGCCTTACCAAAAACCAGTAGTTTCCAAAGTGGTTGTACTGATTTGTATTCCAACCAGTAATATAATTATCTTAGAATAAATATCCTGATTAATTTTAGTAATCCATTGTGTAGATGTGCATAATTAAACTCTCTATTCTCCTACTAAAAATGTTTAGCTTGTTTGCAGTTTTAAATTTTATTTTTGCTATTATAAACAGTGCTGCAATGAGTATCCTTACACATATAAATTAGCAAAGTCTTGCAAATATAACCATAGGGTAAATTCCTAGCAGGGTAACTCCTTTGCCAACACATCTACGCATTAAACATTTTGACAGACATGACCAAATTACCCTCCTACATGGTTGCAAACATTTTTACTCCTACTGACATTAGGAGGTTGACTGCCAAATACTACCTCCCTACCCTGTCCCAACAGCAGTTAATTTAATTGTTTCCAACTTGATGGGTGAACAATAGCATCTCTTTGTTGCTCTGATCTGCATTTTTTAATTATGGAGTGAGTTTCTTACTTTCATTTTTAACCTGTCACTGCAGTCAGTGAAAAGAGGAGGCAGCCACTTAACCCAAAGATAGGAGAAGAAGCTTCCTTCTCACCACATCAGCATCCTCTCCGTGCAAGACAAATGGTAAATCCAACTCAAATTTGCTTGTCAGGCTCTAAAGTTCTCAAAAGCATCTGGAGTATATCATAACATTGCCTTTTACATTACAATCATTGGTGGCATCCCAGCTGTGAACTGGGTCTCAGTGGGCGGTATGCCTGTCTCATGACTGGCTGCTTCTTCCTGCCCAGTCATTCTCCTAAGAGCAACTCCATTATGTCTGTTGAGGCAACGGGAGATCACAGCTTCACCAGCAGTAGCAGTGTGGCTTGTCAGGACTTGCCTGGGCTGGCGAACTTCCTCACGACTTCCTTTGACCATGAAAGTTTGAGTGTTGAATTCTCCCTATGGTTGGAGAGTACCCTTTCTGCAAAGACTCTAAATGTGAGTTCTATGCTAGCTGGTTCCCAAGAAATATTGAAGGCTGCTGTGTTTGCTTCCTATGGCTGCTATAACAGAGTCCCCAAAATTAGGTGGCCTCAAAAACCAAAAATGAATTATTTCCTAGTTCTGGAGGCCAGAGCCTGAAAGCAAGGTGTCAGCCAAGCTATATTCTCTGGAAGGCTTCAGGGGAGAATCTGTTCCTAACCTCTCTCCTGGCTTCTGGTGTCAGGGAAAGCCTGGGCATTCCTTGGCTTGCAGCTGCGTAGCTCCCATCTCTGCCTCCATTATCATCACATCGCATTATCCCTGTGTGCACCTGTATCCACATTTCTCTCTTTTTCTAAAGACACCAGTCATACTGGATTAGAGCCCACCCCAAAGACTTCCTTTTAGCTTGAATACATCTTCAAAGAATTTATTTCCAAATAATGTCACATTCACAGGTACTGAGGGTTAGGACTTCACCATATGTTTTCAGGGAGACACAATTCAACCAATAACAGCTGCCTAAATCTGGAAACTTGCCTCTAAACTCTCACCTTCCTAACCCTTAACACCAAGTGACCTGAGTCATTTTTCTAAATTATGGGAACCCTCCTGCCACGCTCTTCCTAGGATATATGTCACAGCTCTGGCCATTTGCAGAATCAAATCCAAACTCCTTAGCATGGAGGCCCTCCAGCACCCATCCCTTTCTCATTTCTGCCTCTTCTTCACTACTTCCCCATCATATTCCTTGCATTCCAGCACCCCATGGCTATTTACCCTTCCCCCAACATACCCTGCTTTCTTTTATTTCTAAACCTGGAACATTATTCCCTCATGCACTCTGCCTCCTGAACTCTTTATTCATCCCTCAAGCCATCCCCAAAGCAAATGCCACCTCTTCCAAAAAGCCTGCCCCAATCCTCCCTTGGGGTGGGAAGGTTAATTCATCTTCCTCTATAATCCAGACCCCACTCCTTGTATTACTTCCTTCTACCTGTAGCTAGGCCTTGATGTGCCCGTCTTCCCTGCCAGGGAATCTCTTCAAGCTAGGAACTGTGGCCTGTATGAGTGTATACCAGCACATAGTAGGTGCTATTGGAGTTTCTGGAAGAGAGACATGGATGATTTAAGGACAGGGGTGTGAGCTTCCAACTGGTTGCAGCAGAGTGGAGTCAGCACACCCCATGTCAGGTGCTCATGAAAATGAATAGGGACCACTTCAAGCCAACTCCTTTCCCCCTTCCTTAGTGAGGAAACAAAGTCTCTGATACCTACTCTTGGCATAATAACTGAACACAGCACTGACTCATTCTCCCCACTCTGAGGACAGGGCCATGTCCTATTTGTCTTTATACTTCAAGGGCCTAGCACAGCACAATAGGTCAATAGGTCTCTGGTGAGTAATGTCTGTTTGATAAATTAATTCCTTGACCACTGAACCAGAACTAGGCACAGTGCTTGCTGGTGGTCAGAATTGGAACCAAGCTTAGGTAGATTTGCCAATGTTAAACACCTAGCACAGTGGCCCTCAAACAGTAGGGGCTGTTGATATTGTCATTTATTACTAAAAGGAGAGTGAACTTGACTCTTAGATTTGGTCTCAGTGAAACTGCATTTCTTTCAGAGGTTGAATTGAGTTTCCTGATGAGTACCAGAAAGGCAACAATTTGGTGGTATTGAGGAGAAACCTGAAAGCTTGTTCCCAGAGGTGCTGGGGGCACAAAATTCAGAAGCAGTTTCTTCCTTTGTGTGGAGTGGCCACGGGACACATACAGGCAAGGCCCAGAAAGTGCTGTGAAGAAGGGTTGAGGGTTCTCCATGCCCTACCTCCAACCCATCTCTCCGGCCCACCAGCTCTTTCACAGTGTTTCTTATCTCGGCAAATGACCCCACTGTCCATCCTGGCATCAAGTTAGGAACTTAAGCGTCATCCTGTACCCTGAACCTCTCCACTACCTTTCTAAATCTAACACTACATCTTGTCAATGTCATCTTTTGAATTGCTTCCAAAGATCCAATTATTCCCACTACCATCTCCATCCCATTTTCCCCATCTCTCCCAGGTTCCCTACTGCTCTCCCATTTCCATTCCTGCCCCACCTACACTGCAGCCAGAGAGGTCCTTGGAAAATGGAAATCAATTGCATTTGACACACAGGATCACAAACACTCGTTCTTAAAAGACTCGCTCTTCAAACCCTGTAAGAGTTTCCCCTTGAAACTCTGTAAACAGAGTATGGGAATAAGTGTAACAGGAATTCTTGGCAATGCCTACCAAACCCTGCATAGCCTGTACAATACTCCCTGCCCTCTCAGACCCACCTTGACTTGTTCACCCCTCACTCACTGCCACACTGGCCTTTGCTCAGTTCTTGGTACACACATGCCCCTTCTCACCTCAGGGCCTTTGAACTTGCTGATCCATCTTTCTGGAATGTTCTTCTCTCACCTTGAACCAAGTAAGCCAACTTCATCCTTCAGGTTCCCTTCAAGCACCACTTCCCTGGAAAGCCTTGCTTATCCCTTCTGCTTAAATCTGATCTCCCACTGCACACTCTCTGATATGGTATGCCTCTCCTTTTTTCCACTTTAGTGTTCACTGTACGATTATTTGATGCATAGTTCTCCCTTACTATGCTGTAGGCCCCAAAGGGAAGGCACTGTTTTTTCCTCATTATCACATTCTCCTGACCTAATCAGTACCTGGCATGTACTAAGTGCACAGTAAACAGTTGTTGAATGGATACGTGATTAATTATGAATGAATGAACATGCCTTTGTAGTTGCCTATGTACCCACTTGATTGAAATTCCGGTATCTTGCACTACACAGCAGGGTGGAGGAGATGAATTGTTTTTCGGACACGTGTAAAGGAAGTGCTACTGATCACCCAGCTTGTCATAAAATAATCTCAGTAAGGCAACCGCTGCAGCTACCAGGACAGTGAGTGAGCAAACAGTGTGGGTCTCCCAACAGTTGGCACTAGTTGAAAATGTTCCCCAAGTACCTTATATAAAACTGTTCAGGGAGGTTATTTATGCTGATTTATCCATTGGAACATTAGAGGATGTTTGCCAAGAATAATGATTTCCATTGCAGCACAGGTAGTGCTTCTTCTGAGAAAATTACCCAACAGATTTGGCTGCCTCTCTAGGCACCTGTTTGAAGGTGGAGAAACGATGTCAACAAAATAGAAACGAACCCCGTTTATTCTTCATTTGCTATGCCAAATGAGCAGGCAGCCATTCAACTAAAGCCCAATCAAACAATTCAGACAGATATAAAATGAAGATGTGTAGCAGCAATAATGGTGAGAACGATGCTGAGCATGCTGGGTGCTGTTTATTGAGCTCTCTCTCTGCACACCAGGCACAGTGCAGGACACCCTCTAGATATGCTCTTGTTTAATTCTCACATTCTCCAGATGCGAGTCCCTTTGAGGAATGAGTGGCTCAGAGAGGTTCAGCGTATCAGCCAGAGTCCACAGCAAGAAATTGTGTAGCCCAGAGCTCCAGACCTCGGTATGTGTGACTCCAGCAGAGTGAGTCATTGTGAATTATAAACCAGGTAAATCACCTCCCTGTTGCCTCCACTTCACCACCCTCTGCCCCAGTCAGTTCTGCTACAGCAAAACTGGGGGACTTAGCTCATATCTGAATGGCAACTGTGTGATCTGAAATCCAGATAATCCTCACGGTCCTGTGGTGTACAATATTATCATCCCATTTTACAGATGGGCAAACTTAGCCTGGGGAGGTTAGTACATGCCTATAGTTCGTCATTAGTAAGTGCCTTTCCAGATATTTGAACTCAAGACTCTGGCTTGGGATCTCCTGCCTTATTTGACTCTCCTTCCCCTGTGTAACGTGCCCCTCTTCTGTCCATAGCCAGTATCACTCTCACCCCTAAGCAGCAGCACCTAAGAGAAAAGGATTAGAGAACTGAGACCCAGGCTGATGGAGAAACCCCTGCCTAGTTTTTTTTTAACCCAAACCTGGTTTCTTTGCATTTCTGGCAGGTGCTGATTGCAACAATTACTCTGCTCTCTTTCCAGAGCTGCTGAAAACACATGAAGTCAGAGGTCACTTAGCAAAATAAAGACACTCTATTGAAATCATAGGTCTGATTTAAATTAATGTTCTGTAGTCTATCCGTCCATTTTGGGGGAATCAGAAACCATGAAAGGATTCTATCACAAAATCTGCTCTTTCTTTCCCCAGAGCAGGCTTATCCCAAGACTCAACCTGGCAAAGTCAGCTGAAGCTGCCAGTGCTGAAACTCTGAAAATGACCCCCCAGTTTCTAAAACACTCCCTCTCCCTTGGAAGTTCTAGAAAGACATCAGGTTTCACTGGAGACCTCTGCCAGTCCCCAGCTACTTCAGGGCCTGAGGGTGTCTTGGAATGATGGCTCTTTGAACAGGTTAAATTACATTTGCTGAGAAAGGATAGTAGACAAAATGCAACGGAGAAACTCCATCAGTGTTTCCTTGACAAAAGGTCTCTTCCGTTATGACTTCAGTTGTTCTCTCAGCCTTTCTGATTAAAATAGAATTACTTTCACATTGGTCCACAGGAGACAGAACTCTGGAATGGAAACTACTCTTTCTACGTAGAAACAAAAAGTACAGTATTTTAAATGACACAATTTAAGTTAGACATGTAGGACTTGGGCAGGACCTACTCTGAGCACTGTACCCCAAAACCTTGCCTGGTTAAGGGGAGGGTACATGAGTATCCACGGCCACAAACTTCCTGAGGGCAAGAATCTTGGTCTAGAACAGAGGCTACCATTTAATAAATACTTGAAAAATATTTATTACATGATCAAATAACAAAAGTAGAGACAACCCAAATATCAACCAATACAGAATGGCTAAATTAATGAAGGCATACCAAGACTACAGCTCAGAGATTAATGATAAAGCAAGAGCCGACATGTTAGCTGTCGATGATATATGGCTAAGGGCAAAGGGAACACCTTACATTGTCACACTTTCTTGCCAGAATGAAAAGAACAAAAGCTATGGACAAGTGTGTGTTTGTGTGTGTGTGTGTGTGAGAGAGAGAGAAAGTGTGTGTCTCAGGGTCTGGAAGAATACAGATGCTAGCAGTGTCATGTCGCAGGAGCTGGACTAGAGAAGAGGATTTAGGGAATGGAAGACTACCACTATTTTTCCTCTTCCGTTGGGTTTCAATTTCTAATGATCAATGTGTATTGATTCTGTAATTAAAAAAAAGAGAAGTAAATTAATAATACAAAAAGTAAAATCGGTTTCCTGTTGACTTATAAATTGAGATATCAGCTATACAAGCTTCCAAGTTTCCAGTTCTCCAAGACTGTGGCATTCATTCACTGGCATTGATCTGTCTCTCTGGAACTCCTGGGGCTCCAGTTTTGAATATGCAGTCAGTGATTCTTGGCCACATGACAAGGGAGATGGCGGGCAGGGATGGCATTGGAAGTTTATAAAATACAAGACTGAGCCCTGGCCAATCAATTTGCATGAAGCATCAGAAATTAAAATATCTGCTGAAAATAACTGGAAAAATCATGTAAGTTGTGTGTCATGGGAACTTGGAGACAAAGCTCTGGAGTGGGAGCCACCACGACCAACAGTTCTGGAGTGAACACAGTATACCCACCGAGCAGGGGCTCATGATAATAAACACAAGCGCTTATTCACTGGAAGGTCCCAGGCACCAAACTGTGACTGAGGCTAAGAAGGACTTCAGAGGCAATAATTTGTTGCTGATACAGTTTGGCTGTGTCCCCACCCAAATCTCATCTTGAATTGTAGCTCCCATAATTCCCATGTGTCATAGGAGGGACCCAGTGGGAGATAATTGAATCATACGTGGCAGGCCTTTCCCATGCTGTTCTCATGATAGTGAATAAGTCTCATGAGATCTGACGGTTTTATAAAGGGGAGTTCCCTTGCACCTGCTCTCTTGTCTGCCACCATGTAAGACTTCCCTTTGTTCTTCCTTTGCCTGCCGCCATGGTTCCCCAGCCATGTGGAACTGTGAGTTAAGCCTCTTGCTTTTATAAATTACCCAGTCTTAGGTATGTCTTTATTAGCAGCATGAGAACAGACTAATACAGTGGCTCTACAGGCTGCTGTACGGCTACCCTACATCTCCTCCTCCTTTCTCTTCTCTTTTTATCTCTTCTAAACCCTCCAGAGGGCCTTTCTCCCTTCCCCCAGTCCCTTAGGGTTATCGCTTTGAGCTTTTCACAGTTACCTCCCCCAACTCTACTTCTTGGAGTTCTTCTTGCCATCCCAAGCTAAGCTGTGGAAGTTCCCCAACTTCCTGGCTCTTTAAAATAAGCACTTCAGGCCCTCTTTTTGTTTATTTGAAAAGGTGTATTGCCAATTATGAGGGACAGATACGTGATTACAAAAACATGCTAGTGGAGAATTTACCAAACCATTAAGCAGTGGTTCCAACTTTAAGACTCATTAGAATAACCCTAGAAGCTTGTAAAAGTCCCTGTCCCTAAAGACTCCTAAGGTTCATACATGTACAGATAAAAGTTGTCATGTACATTTAAAATTTTTTCACATGTAGTTTAATGAAATCACCAGAAGGTTTTCTAAATTCACCCAAGGCCGGGCATGGTGGCTCACGCCTGTAATCCCAGCACTTTTGGAGGCCAATGCAGGTGGATCACCTGAAGTCAGGAGTTCAAGACCAGTCTGGCCAACAATGGTGAAACTCCATCTCTACTAAAAAAAAAAAAAAAAAATTACAATAATTAGCTGAGTGTAATGGCAGGCACCTGCAATCCCAGCTACTTGGGAGGCTGAGTCAGGGAGAATTGCTTGAACCCGGGAGGTGGAGGTTGCAGTGAGCTGAGATCATGCCACACTGCACTCCAGTCTGGGCTACAGAGTGAAACTCTGTCTCAAAAATAATAATAATAATAATAATAATAATAATAATAAAATAGAAAACTAAAAGGAAATTCACCCAAGTGGAAAAGTAAACACAAGACTGACAGTCCAATCAATCTCATTCCTGAATAACAAGAGGAACTGGGGAGAGCAGGAAAAAAAGTGGAGGCCTCAAATTTTAAAAAACCTGCAGATTTTTATGCCTAAAGTCAAGTTAAAATGTTTTAGAAAAGATTCCAGAAAATATTCAAATTAAATATTAACTGTAAATCCATTTGTTCATATTAGAGATATGGATCATTNATAATAATAATAATAATAATAATAAAATAGAAAACTAAAAGGAAATTCACCCAAGTGGAAAAGTAAACACAAGACTGACAGTCCAATCAATCTCATTCCTGAATAACAAGAGGAACTGGGGAGAGCAGGAAAAAAAGTGGAGGCCTCAAATTTTAAAAAACCTGCAGATTTTATGCCTAAAGTCAAGTTAAAATGTTTTAGAAAAGATTCCAGAAAATATTCAAATTAAATATTAACTGTAAATCCATTTGTTCATATTAGAGATATGGATCATTAGCTGCTGCTTAGAAATCCAGTAATTCAATCTTTAATATCTAGAAATTAAAGAGAAAAAAGAGATAATATAGTCTCCTGTCATTACATAAAACTGAAACACCAAAGACATTAACACAAAGACCAAATGGTAGCCAAATGGAAAACGCTGTTGACAGCAGAGAGAAGAACCTTACATGAAACTAGTGCAGTAGCTTCTGGGGTCACAGTTGGAGGAGTTTCTCTCAGACCCTTCCTGTCCACCTTCCCTACAAGCATCGGCTGTAGTTCAGAGCAGAGCTGGCCAGGAAGGGGATGCACAAGAGGGCTACAGCACCTAAACCAGGCTTGGGGCAGAAAATGCAAGATGGGAGGGGTTGCTCCAGGGACCATGGTCTCCCATCTGGCCACCTTCTGGAACACTTAGGACTTAATAAAACCCCGGCTGGGAGGGGGCCCCGAAAGTTTCTGGTGGACTCTTTCCCTACCCAAACTACTAAAGTTTCTTTGATTTGCAAGGGCTAGACCAGCGTTAGCTAGATGGGGGTGTGAAAATTCTTGAAAGGGTACTAGAGCATCTCATGCAAAGGAACCAGGGAGTTACATAGCTAAGGAGTGTGAGGCTCTCTCTCTAAATGTCTCCCCTTAATGTAACTTGGCTCCCGTGACACGGCAGTGCACTCCTAACACTAATTGTCCCGAGTTAGCACAGACTCCACAGGCTCAGGACTCAGTTCCTGGCAAGACTGCCCTTACTCCAGATGCCAGCCACAGGGTCGGAGGTCCCAGGCCACCTAAGATTCTTACCAATTAGCTGCATATTCAGAAGCTTCCCGGAACCACCACAGATTTAATAATTCACTAGAATAACTCACAGGACCTTGGAAAGCACTATACCTACAACGGAAGTTTTATTATAAAGGATACAAATCAGGACCAGTGAAATGAAGAGACACATACAGTTAGGTCTGGAAGGGTCTCAAATGCAGAGCTGTTCCCTGTCCCATGGAATCATGGCCCATGCCCCTCTTGGCACGTTGATGTATTCACCAATCAGAAAGTTCATCAGAGCCCCAGTATCTAGAGTTGTTATTGAGATTTCGTTTTGTAGGAATGATTGATGGACTCATTGGCCGCATAACTAAACCCAATCTTCAGCCCCACTCCTCTCCTCAAAGATGGGACTGATGGTTCAAAGCCCTAAGCCCCTAATCACATGGTTGGTGTTTCAGACATGACCCACCCTGAGTCATCTTCACATAAATTCGGATGTGGTGTAAGGGCACACCATGAATAACAAAGACACTCGTACACTCAGGGTATTCCTAGGGTTTAGAAGCTCCTTCTCAGAAGCCAGGGACAAAGATCTGACAAATACTTTATTTTTTTATTTTTTTATTTATTTTTTTTTGAGACGGAGTCTCGCTCTGTCGCCCAGGCTGGAGTGCAGTGGCCAGATCTCAGCTCACTGCAAGCTCCGCCTCCCGGGTTTATGGCATTCTCCTGCCTCAGCCTCCCAAGTAGCTGGGACTACAGGCGCCCGCCACCTTGCCCGGCTAGCTTTTTTTTTTTTTTTTTGTATTTTTTAGTAGAGACAGGGTTTCACGGGGTTAGCCAGGATGGTCTCGATCTCCTGACCTCGTGATCCGCCCGTCTCGGCCTCCCAAAGTGCTGGGATTACAGGCTTGAGCCACCGCGCCCGGCCAATACTTTATTATATATATCTCCATGCCCTGCTTCCAATTCTCCATTTGTTTTCTCCAGGAAACAAATCTAATTGGCCCATCTTGGGTCCAGAATCCACTCTTGGTTTAATAAGCCATAGAACCAAGGAGCCAAAATCAAGCTCCTAGGGCAAACCACTATAAGGGATATGTTGGAGAGGAGGGGCAGGCAGATCCCCTCTCCCCGTAGGTGTCTACAAGGACCTGATTAGTAGCATTAAGTCAATAGTGCAGCAGCCAGGAACAGGAGACCTGGATTCTAGTCTCAGTTATTTCCTTGAGAAAACAAAGGCAGTTTATGTATTACTAATGAAAGAACTGAATGTGCCCTGGAACACTGTCAGAGTTGAAACAAGCATTATAAAATCTGTCAGAAATGAGATAGAGACGCCTGTGGAAGGTGGAACTTTGTGTGAGAAGATGTATTTCATTAAAATGACAACATTTTCTCCAAGTAATTGAACCCTTCTTCAATCTTACCACAGAAATAGCACGAATGTGCTGATTATATGAAACTCAGAGATTATATTAGGTCCTCCACTTCAGAAAATGATGTAGGAAAATTTATATTTAGGAAGCACCTGTCACTCCAAAGACTTTACATTAAAAAATAGCCAACGATGAAAGGGAAAACAACTGGATATGTTTGAAATATTGAAATAAATGGTGTGTTATTTCATCAAAACAAGAAAGCTGAAAATACGATGTGGCATTGTCCTGCCTGAATATACACAGGCAAATTAATGTGATACAAGAATGGAGAAATTTCACCGAACTGCTAATATCCAAAGACAGAACATTCTTTATGCTTTGACCCAGGTTAATAATTTATCCCACAGAAACTGCTATGCATGGTCAGTTTATAAAGTGAGTTGATAAGGAAGCTTTTAGAAACTACAGAACAAAAAAACACTTGGATGCTCAAGATCTAGTTTATGTTTATGCCACATTCCCTTTCCAACCTGTCAAGTCTAACTGAAAAGAAAAGATTGATGCCCATAAACTACCCCAGGGAGCCTGTCCTCTGCCTGTGCACTGGCCCATCCAGCATTGACTTAAACTCCCATTCATAATACAGCAGGAGCAAGCCCTGTTTCTAGTTTGGCTCCAGACAGCACGATACAGTTGGGAGGATTTATCTCCAAACAGATACAGTCATAACCCCCTTCTCCTAATTTTGCAGACAGGCTGGCTGTAAGCTCTGCACACACACGAAGTAAAATGCATGTAGGGAAAGCATGAAGCCACCGCAGAAACCAGTAGGTTTCGGTGCTGCACCTTGACGATGCTGTCTAATCAAAAGGATCGTTCATCTCAGTGACAAGTGATCCACAGGCCACAGACCTGAGGGACACAGGAGTAATGTCAAAGCATTCATGAATACATATGGCAACAGACACTGTCATTTTGATCTGCATTTCCATAAAAATAAAATAATGTGAGATTTATGCCTGTAGGTGCTATTAAGATTAAATAAAACTACTTTTAAAAAATCCTATTTTTTAATCTTTTTCAGAATTTCAACCTTTATTTTAGATTTAGAGGTTATATGTACAGGTTTGTTACATAGGTATATTGGTATATTGGGTGATGCTGAGGTTTGGGATAGAAATGAATCCATCACTCAGGTAGTGAGCATAGTACCCAATAGTTAGTTTTTCAACCCATCCCCTTTCCCCACTCCTCCTTCTAGTAGTTTCCAGTGTTTCCTGCTGCCATCTTTATGTTCATGAGTACCCAATATTTAGCTCCCACTCATAAATGAGAACATGTGGTATTTGGTTTTCTGTGTCTGCATTAACTTGCGTAGGATAATGACCTCCAGCTGCATTCATGTTGCTGCAAAGGACATAATGTCATTCTTTTTATGGCTGTGTAGTATTCCATGGTGTGTATGTACCACAGTTTCTTTATCCAGTCCACCACTGATGGGAATCTAGGTTGATTCCATGTCTTTGCGATTGTGAACAGTGGTGCAATGAACACATCCGTGCATGTGTCTTTTTGGTAGCAGTATTTACTTTCCTTTGGGTAATGAGATTTCAGGGACCCAGCAATGAGATTGCCAGGTTCAATGGTAGTTCTGTTTTAAGTTCTTTGAGAAATCTTTAAACTGCTTTCCACAGTGGATGAATGAACTTACATTTCCACCAACAGTGTATAAATGTACCCTTTTCACCACAGCCTTGACAGCATCTGTTGATTTTCTGCTTTCTTATAATAGCCATCTGGCTGGTGTGAAATGGTATCTCACTGTGGTTTTGATTTGCTTTTCTCTAACGGTTAGTGATGACGAGAATTTTTTAATATATTTGTTGGCTACTTGTACGTCTTTTTTTTTTGTGAAGTGTCTGTTCATGTCTTTTGCCTATTTTTTAATGGGTTTATTTGGTTTTTGTTTGTTGAATTAAGTTCCTTATAGATTCTGGAGATTAGACCTTTGTCTAATGTATAGCTTGCAAATGTTTTCCCCCATTCTGTATGTTATTTATTTACTCTGTTAATAGTTTCTTTTGTTGTACAGAAGCTCTTTAGTTTAATTAGGTCCCACTTGTCAATTTTCACTTTTGTTGAAATTGCTTTTGAGGACTTAGTCATAAATTATTTCACAAGGCAGATGTCCAGAATGGTGTTTTCTAGGTTTTCTGCTAGGATTCCTATAGTTTGAAGTCTTACATTTAAATTTTTAATCCATCTTGAGTTAATTTTTTATATGGTAAAAGGACGGGGTTCACTTTTATTCTTATGTATATAGCTAGCCAGGTATCCCAGCAATGTTTATTGAATAGGGAGTCTTTTCCTCATTGCTTATTTTTGTCAACTTTGTCAAAGATCAGAGGGCTGTAGGTGTGTGGTTTTATTTCTGGGTTCTCTATCCTGTTCTCTTGGTCTCTGTGTCTGTTTTTAGACAAGTACCATTCTGTTTTGGTTACTTTAGCCTTATAGTATACACACACATCCACACAAACTACTTTAAAAGTATTCCTCAAATTATCCATACCATTTTTATTATATCCATTCTCAATTAACAGGTACTAAAAGTATAACTTCTATCAAGTGAAGATCTTTTGATGTTTTTGCCATTAAAATTGGGGTATTCCTCAGTCCCCGCCAAGTTGAGGGTTGTTTTTTCTAGTTCGTGTTTTAGTACCCAGTGAGGTGGCTTTACTCAAAACCCTAAGTACTTGATCAACAAGCAAAGAATTGCACACCTAGTGAGCCATGTTGGAAAGGGCCTGGAGAGCCCTGCTTCATGCTTACTGGGTCTGCAGATAGTAAATGTACTTAGAAAAGTCCCCTACAAACTCAAACCAAACAGTTTTAAACAGGAATGGTTTTTAAAACAGCAATAAGAACCCTTTTGTGAAGCCTATTTTTCCAAGCAAAATGTTCACAGTTGTTCAAACAGAAAGGATGCAAGGGTTAATCACTCATTTGTTCAGGAAACATATATGGGAGAATTCCCTGATCGTACTTTATTATAGAAATAGGAGAGCTAAGAAGTGAACTCTGTCCTCAGGGATTCCCACCTGGTAGGGAAGTGGACAAATACAGATGGTGAGACTCCACAGCATGTCCCATGTACACGTGTCATTTGAAGATATCTAAGTGAGAAAGTGGAAAACCTCAATAGGAGAAGTGCAGCTGATGAGTCTCAGTAAACCAGATGGAGAAATATTTGTGGCTGCTGTAGATCAGGGAAGACTTCCTGGAGAAAGCAACATTGGACCTGGTCATTAAAGATCATCTCATATTGCTACTGAGAGAGAAGAGCATCAGATCTTAGGCAAAGTGCAGCACTGAGACTTGGGATCTATGCGCACCTCATGGAGCATGAATTTGTTGGAGCCAAAAGACAGGTGCCAACGTTAATGATTTCTTTGTTTTTTTCCTTAGTCACTGTGGGCCATCCCATGTCTTCCCAAAAGATGACATGGGAACCAACACTAGATCAACATGTCACCAAAGGCTCTCCAGGCCTGGTGCACCAGCCTGTGGCTACAGTGAGTGTCATATGTGTCAGCCCAGGTGTCCCTGGTTCTTTTCCCATGTGCCCTCCAGCCCTGTGAAAAAATACATGTGTATGGTCACACACATGCACACATTCCCACACAGCTTCTGCAGATGTGGTTGCCATTTTCCTCACAATATCCATTCAACTCATGCGCATTCACACACATACCTCCAAAGAGTCACCAGGGAGCCCTTGCATTGGCTCAGGACACTTCCTGCCTGCTTTTCCATCCTGTTAGTGCAGGCCAGTGTCCACAGTGGCAATGCTAACATTGGAGTCAAAGGGGCAGTCCTTTCGTTCTCCCAGTGCTGCCAGCCTTTGCAGGCAGGGGAAAGCTGCTTCTCCTACTCTGCCGCTATGTGGTGCCCCTCCATAGGTGGGGGCATCCTCTCTTCCTCACGTGTGGTCATGGCTCCTACCAAAGCCATGCCATAGTGTCCCTCCTCGCCTCACTCCTTCTCCAGAGGACTCAGACACAGTCCTTGGGGTCAGAGCAGGACCACCAATGTCTGAGACTCACCCCATCCCAATCCTGTTTCCTCCCTACAAAACCTCACTGCTTAGCTGAACACATGCAGGCCAAGGCCTCCTGGAAGCAGTTTGTTAGAAGGTGAATGAGGTGGGCAGGTGGGGGGAGCCTAGACTTGAGAGAAGGGAGTACAGGACACATCACCTCCTCCTCTCAGTCCAGGTTGGTCACTCTGGTCCTGAGCGATTCTCATGAACAGGTTTGGGGGGGTGGCTGAGCACTGATATTGATCAGCCTGTCTGTAGATGAAGCTAGCATGCATCTGAGGCCAGTGAGCAATCTAGGGGTTCCTTACTGCCAGGAGGAAGTCAGCATATTTGATCACCTCAAGCCCTCTGAAAAAAGGAAAAATATCACAAATACCAAGGATTTTTTTAAACCAACTAGCCATTATGTTAACCTATTAAATTTGGGCTCAGATCTAGCAGAGTGTGAATCCCAATAACTCCCATCTTTAGATGTTTTTTGAACCAGGCAGACGGAGCGAGGGATCTGAAATTGTCCCAGGGTGCTTGCCCGAAGTTGTCCCAGCATGTCTTTACCCAGGATAAATTCACAATGAAGAAATTGGAAACACAGACTCATCTCAACAGATCTCAGCTGGGGGAACAGCGCCAACACAACTGGCATGATAAAGACTGAACTAATCTGAGACCCAGCTTCGGTGGACCCTCAGGGAAAAGCCCTTTCTCACCGCTGTTCATATTCTAGTGAGCGACTCATCTGTCTTCCCAGGACACTCCGCACAGTCATTCCCACACAGCTTCTGTAGATGTGGTTGCCAATTTCCTTATAGCAACCATCCATCTCAAGAAGGGCAGAAGAGAGCTTCCCAACACACTGTATTAGGGACCCCAGGCAGACATTCCTCATCATTTACATTTCACAGATTCCTAGTCATCTTTAAAATGGAAGAGGAAAAAAATAGCCTCATCTGGCTATTTTGAATGCTTACGTTTTTAAATAATATTGTGCAAGACAGGGTATTTCAAAATAGCATCCAGAAATCAATATTTTTAAATCTTATAAACTCATTATTCAAATGTTTTAAAATATGCTCACAAAGCATTACTTTGCTCTGGGTGGCACAAAGAGCCATTAGAAGTGGATCTTATTCTTTTAACCTTCCTGTAAGTACATTTCTATTACTGCTCAAATCTGTGTTAATATCATAATGGCTGTACACTGCCAGCTAATGTAATGCATTATGAAGTATGAAGAACTGAGTAATTTTCAGATTATGGAACTCAAATCTATTTTTAATGGGTACCTAAACTCCTATTTATATAATATTACTTTTCAATAAATCATAGAAATGACCCAGAAGTTTTTAATTACATATTTGAAAACTCCTAACAGCTCCAGAAACCCCAATAAATCTGATCATAACAAATTAATAATGTAATGATTTCCATGTTTGACTAGCAACAGAGAAAAGATGTATTTTCAACAAATGACCAGTGAAAACAAAAAAAGATTAGCATCTAACAAATAAACTTGTCCAGCAATTTGAGTCCATTTGTTCAAAGAGGAGAAAGGGGGAAAATGATGTGTAAACGTATTACTGAAAAGTTTGCTGACTTAATTCGCATTTATTCATAATCAGGATATATTTATACTAAAAAGGAAGACTGCTTTGAGGAGAAAATATGAGTTTATTATCCAGATTAAATTTAAATTGAATTAATATTATAAATATTTAGATTATTAGATCCAATCTGAGGTAGAATGATTTGAATTAGTTATATAGCATGGTGCATCAATTGTCTTCTTAGTATTTTTGTCACTTTCTGTTCTAGAATTGTTCTTACTCTCAGCAAGACCAATTGCTGCTATAAAATTTTGGTGTTTTCCAAAATATCTATTCAAAAAGATCTAGATTGCTTTCCCCCCATGTAAAGCAAGAAACTAATTTCCTTTGTTGTATGTGACCCCCGGCAAATCTCTTAGGAATTATGTTTCTTTTTTTTTTTTTTTTTTTTTTGATATGGAGTCTCACACTGTCACCCGGGCTGGAGTGCAGTGGCACCATCTTGGCTCATTGCAACCTCTGCCTCCCAGTTCAAGTGATTCTCCTGCCTCAGCCTCCCAAGTAGCTGGGATTACAAGCACCCACCACCATGCCTGGCTAAATTTTTTGTATTTTTAGTAGAGATAGGGCTTCACTATGTTGGCCAGGCTGGTCTTGAACTCCTGACCTTGTGATCTGCCCGCATCTGCCTCCCAAAGTGCCAGGATTACAGGCGTGAGCCACCGCACCCGGCCATGTTTCCTCTTTTCCAAAAGTGAGAGGAAACAAGGATACAGATGCCAGAAGGCAGGCAGGTGCCCAAGCAGACAGTTATCAAGGCCTGGGTGAAAAGGACAGAAAGGGGAGAAAATCCCAGTGAGGAGAGGGGAAGAAATGCCACAACCCATAGAAAGCTGGTGGAATTCTTGAGTCTATGACTTCTGGAGTGAGTTATGAATCATGGAAGTAGGTCCTGGTTTCAGTATAATTAAGAAAATGTAAAAAAGAAGGAAAAGAAAAAAGAAAAGGGGAAAGGATCCTCAAATTTGCTCCTATCAAGATAGAAAAGAAAATGAGAAAACTACGCGTACTTTGGGAGAACTGAACAATGACCTCTAACCACGTCAGCTCCTTTCAGGGGGTGTGCTGGGCTGAACAGCATCCCCCCCCAAAATTTATATGTACCCCAAAACTCAGAATATGACCTTATTTGGAAATACAGTCTTTGCAAATGTAAATAGTAATAGAACAAGGTCAGTTGGAGTAGGCTGGGCCCTAATCCAAGGGACTGTATCCTTCTAAGAAGAGAAAACACAGACACACACAGAAGGAAGACAGCTGTGAGAAGACAGGCAGAAACTGGAGGGATGCCGCCGCAAGCGAAGGAACCCCAAGGCTTGCCAGCCACCCTTGGAAACTTGGAAGGGGTAAGAAAGGATCCTCCCCACCGAGCCTTCAGAGCGAGCAAAGCCCTGCTACCAAAACCTCGAATGGGACTTCTAGGCACCAGGACTGTGAGGGAATACATCTCTGCTGTTTTAAGCCCACTGCCCCCACAGTTTGTGGCACTTTGTTCCGGCATCCACAGGAAAGGAACACGGGTGAGTGTTTTCATGTGACTTGCTGCTGTCTCAGGAATGGAGTCCTCATCCCTGCTGTTCTGTTAATGCGTCAGCCACTTCTGCATATGCGCAAGATTGATAACTGTTCTACTTTGACAATGTGCCTTCTCCCCAAGGATCTCTCAGGGCCTGTGTCCCCACAACAGCCCCTGTCCATCTCTTCCTTCCTCTCAGTCTCTCCTACCTCCCTCCTGTCCACCCAAGACCCTTTCTCCACTTCCTGGGACAAGACAAACATGAGGTCACAAGAGTCCTGTAAGAGAGAAACCGCCATGCTCAGGTGGTGCCCAGGTGGCCCCTCAGGCCACACAGCAAGCAGCTGTGTTAAGCGTCAGCCTTTGTCACCAGCATCACCCCTTTCCCCAACATGTTAGCCAAGCAAAGAGCTGGGAGACTTTGAGACGATTTATATTTTTCTCCTGAATTGTCACCTTTCCCCATTGATGGTAGTAGGGTCTGTGTTGAATATTCAGGCCAGGAATATGCCAGAGCAGAATGCAACCAGACTGCAAGACTTCTTGACTTTTGTTCTCCAAAATCCTGAGCCCACAGAGTTGAGCAGAGCTTGAGGAAGAGGCAGACGGGTTCTGATAAGCCAGATAATGTAGACAGTGTCTTCCCACTGAAAAAGAAGAGAGGCTGGGTGTGGTGGCTCATGCCTGCAACCCCAGCACTTTGGGAGGCCAAGGTGGGATGATCTCTTCAGGCTAGGAGTTCGAGACCAGGCTGGGCAACATAGCAAGACCTCATCTCTACCAAAATAAATAAATAAATAAATAAATAAATAAATAACCAGGCTTGGTGGTGCACCCTGTAGTCCTAGCCACTCAGGAGGCTGAGGCTAGAGGATAACCTGAGCCCAGGAGTTTGAGGCTGCAGTAAGCTATAATCGTACCAGTGCACTCCAGCTTGAGCAACGGGGCATGAGACCCTGAAGAAAGGAAAGAGAAAGAGAGATAAAGACAGAGGAAGAGAAGGGGAAGGGAAAAGAAGGGAAACGATTTCCCTGAGAGCAGCAGGAATATGGCTCCCCACAAAGAGATAGCCACACCCAGGAAGGACCCAGAAGGATATCTCAGAGATGTCAAGAGTCCCAGCCTCCCCAAACTCCCACACCCCGAGCATAGTGCAGGAAACCCTTTTGGACTGAACATTGTCAGCATGGACACAGACAGGGCTAGAGACCCTTTCCTCTGTCTTCTGATCTGGGTTACTACTTAGGAAGTGGAAGAATCAAAAAATGACTAAAATTGGATTTTTCCCAGTCTGGACCTTAAAATTAGATTTAAATTTTAAAAATAAAATTCTGTTTCTTACACAACTGAGTTTATGGCCTAAGCATCACTCAAGACTGCTTTTTCATTTCAATGAGAGCTGAGATGATTGAAGAACAGGTAAAATTTATAATAAAGGAAGCTAGCATTTCTTCTTCTAGATATAAAATCAATGGAAATGCAGGCATATGTTCAACAGAAGATATATACTAGAAGGTTCCTAGGAGCACTGCCCATAACTGGCCAAAAGTGCCCAGTGACAGTAGAATGGATAAGCTGTGGAACATGCATGCAATGACACAGTGTCCAGCAATGAGAATGAGCAATTTACAACGACATACAGCATGGTTGAACCTCACAAACAGAATGCTGAGTGAAAGCAGCCACGTGACTCCATTCATATGAACTGCAAAAACAGGCCAATGAATCAGTGCTGTTAGAAGTCAGGAGAGGGGCTGTCCACCGGGAGAGGTAGTGATTAGAAGGGAATACGAAGCGGCTTCTGGGATGCTGATTAGAGTTTAGGAAAATTCCAAGCTGAGCTCTTACGATTTACATACTTTTCTGTGCTGCATGTGTATTATTCATCAATACAAAAAAAGTTAAAGGTTAGGAGAGATTTTTAGGCATAGCAAGCAAAAAAAGATAGAGTTGGAGACAAAAAAGATACTCAAGGAAGAACAGATAGAGGCAGACAGGGACAGGCAGGGACCAGTATTAATAGATGTTCTACTATCTCTCAGAGCGTTTAATATGGGGCCATCATTGGGATACTAAACATTGGCATGGGGTGGAAGATGAGAGCAAGGGATGAGATATTTGAAGCTATTTGTATGGAAAAGCCTGGCACATAGCAGGAAACCCACTAATGTTTCTGCCAGCCTTCTCTTTCTCATCACCTGCTGACTACGAACATTTGTGCTAAAAGTTCTGAATTTTATAATGAGCAGAGCTGTTCGATCTTATAAATACCTAGTGCATGAGAAAAAAACTTCTACAGCCAGAGACAACTATTTGCATTGCTTGGTTCCTGACAGTGTTAAAACATATAGCTTGCAGTGTTTCTTGGGGAGTGGGGGAATGCTGCTCACTCATATGTCACAGCAATTTAATGACTGTTACAAATTACTTTTTTTTTTTTTGGAAAACATAATATTGTTGGAATCATGTAGGGGCATATAAAAATGTGCTGAGAATAATTCCGTTTTGGAAAACTGCATGCCCTTCCTTTCACTCCTGATGAACTAATCTGCACCCCACCCAAACCTGTACGTGGCACAAATGATCTTCGGACTTCCTAACTAACACTCACTGTGGGTTTCTCCAGTGGCCTGAGAAACACTATTTTAGCAGGGGACTCGCAAGCCCTGTGGAGGACAGGACCGTAAATTATTAATTGCTGGCATTAATATACCAAAAGAGGATACATTTAGGCGTGACCCTTATTACTTCTCACGCATTTTTCTACTTGATTATTCTTCCTTACCGGAATGCATGTTCATAATCTGCATTACCAGTCCTCTAATGATGCCATGTCACACCCAAATGTCACCTCATTATTTCTGACACTCACAGAACCCACAACAGTAAAAGCCAATTATAGACTAGAGAAATCCCAGGAGACCTCACCTGCTAACAACAGCTAACAAACTTCAACATCATTAGGCCAGGAGATGATGGCCCCACACAATGGGTATCTCTGCATATCTGTCCTGGGCAGCAGGCCCCTCTGTCCATGGGATTGAAGAGATCTAACTTGGTATAGCTGGCTGGTTAAAACTATTCTGAATGTCCCAGCAAAAAGCCATGGGATTCATTAGCAGCTCAAAGACTGAAGGGCCCTGAGTGTTTTATTCCAGCAGACACAGGAATGGGTTTTAGATGGTGGTTCACTCTCTGACTCACCTTGGCTGGGCAGGGACATTTCCTAGAATGCCTTCTGTGTATATGGATCTGATGTAAAGTTGGCCAGAGGAGAAATCTGCCCAAGATCTGAAAGGGAGAAGTGGGGCAGCAGCTGTTATTTTCAGAAAGTTATCGTGGTTAGGCAAGGTGTAAAGAAAGGCTGGGAGGTTCTAGTTTGTCTTCCCATATTGCATCCAGTTCTTCTTCCCAAATGCCATCCTGTTGACCAGAAGCATGGTCAGGCCCACCTGAGACAGAGGAACAGCTGTCCACAGACCCCGCCCCCAGCCCCTGCGGCATGGCCCCTCTTCAGCGGCAGGACCTTCCTGGCAGCTTCCCAGCCTTACTGCAGGCTCCGCCTTCTCCGACCCTCCAACTCTTCTTTCCAGATTCTTCTTCCAGTGTGAAGCACACATGTGGTTTTGAAGGGGTCTTGATGGACCCCTGGTCAGTAAGCTCAATGGAGGTGATATGGTTTGGCTATGTCCCCATCCAAATCTTACCTTGAATTGTAGCTCCCATAATCCCCACATGTCATGGGAGGGACCTGGTGGGAAATAATGGCATCATGGGGGTGGGTTTCCCCATACTGTTCTCATGACAGTGAACAAGTCTCACGAGATCTGATAGTTTTATAAGGGGCAGTTCCCTTGCACACGCTCTCTTGCCTGCCGCCATGTGAGACATGCTCCTTCTTCACCTTCTTCTATCATGATTGTGAGGCCTCCCCAGCCATGTGGAACTATGAGTCCATTAAGCCTCTTTTTCTTTATAAATTACCCAGGATTGGGTATTTCTTTATAGCAGTATGAAAATGGACTAATACAGGAGGCAACCAAAAGAAATCCATCCCTTCAACAAATATTTATTGACAACCTTGGTGGGCCAATCTCTGACCTTGGGAGATAGAAGGGAAAACAGCTAGCGCCCTGTCCTCAGGAGCTTGCACATCTAGCAAGGGAATATAAACTGTCATTTTCTGGGAGCTTACAATAAAGCAGGCACCAGGCTAAGAGCTTTAAGTAAACAGTTTCACATGCTTGCAAACATAATTTTATGATGTAGGTACTATTATTACCTCCATTTATAGACAAGGCACATTTAAATGACTCCAGTTCAGGAAACTGTTAATCCTGATCAATCCTACTAGAACATCCAAAAAAAGGCCTTACTAAAGGACAATGGACCTGGGGGCAAGGCCAGCTGCTAGCCAGGGACACAGCCTGACCTAAGGCAGCCCAGGTGCATGTGGGTTGGTTTTCTTTTGATGCATAGAGAGATTAAGCCACAAATCAAGCTCACAATGTATTGTTGGATGCTTTCTCTGTTAATAGATCAATGAGTGTTAGTACCAGCACAGAAAACAATTGCAGGAATTACCCAACTCAGTGGTGGTTTTCTCTGAGATGAGAGAGAAAGACAGTGAGTCCAGACAATTCTCACATTCCAAGTCAGACATTTCATAGTATGTGAATTTTTAACAGTGAGGATATATGCTTTTGTAATCTGGAAAATAAATGAAGCTGCTAATAAGGCCAGGAGCTTGAGTTGTAACACTGATTCAGTTAGAAGACATTGTCACAGCAAGCACCATTTGTGCATAGGTAGCTGACTTGCCCAGACCGTTCCATCCTCACACTCTGCCCCCTCTCTCCCTTCATATACATTCAGAGAACAGAGCTGAATTTACTGATTGTTCTGTGATAATGAAGTCCAAGTACACCCATAATTGATCTTGCCTTATGCTTATTTTGCAATTCAAATCAAGGCCAAACCATTAATCATTCTGGCAGAGCCCAGAAAAAATTGCATACACCAATATTTTGAATGTTATCACCTGCTGTTCAGGAAGTATTGAACCAAAAAAACTTGACAGTGATTTCATTATGATTTTTAAATATCATTTATAATGTTTTTGTGGTTCTGTCACAAAACGATCAGTAAATATATATTATTCAAACTGTGTTACTAATGAAAAAGGACAGATTTTAGTTTGCCAATATTCTTCTCGGATAGATTTTACTTTCTTATGTCAAAGAAAATAATGCAAAACGAACTGAAACTTTACAAAAGACAAGTTTTCCTCATTGACAGCATCAATAAAACCAGAAGTCTAACTCTAACTATACAGCTAGGCCCCAGGAGAATTCATCTTTTTTAGGTCAATAAGGGATTCCAATTTTTAGGGACTTCTAGTTCCATTGTATAGTTTGGAGTGCCAACAAAATAAAAATAGATTTCAATCATAATTTCATGTGTTGGTGAGTGAAAGCATTCAAAGGGCACAAAGTTGTGGGTAAAGAGCCGTATTCATGTCTTCCAACCTCAGGACATTTGCACCCCTTTCCTTGGCTCTCTGTCTTCCAACTATCTAATCCCTCCAACTCCCCACCTTATTCATCCTGCTCATCTTCAACCAGCTCCCAGCTCTGGGGAACTTTAGTTTCAGATCATCTGTGTATGCAGAACTTCCCCCTGTTGTTGAGAGCTCCCTGTAGCCAGGGACTGACTCTATTGCCTTTGGCCCCAGCATCTATTCCAGAGCACACATTCAATACTTGTTAGTAACAAACAAAAGGTGTTTGACCCGAATTGAATTTCCAGCTTTGCCACTACCAGCTGCTTCATGCTGAACAAGTCATCGGCCTTGCTGAACTAATGTTTTCTCATCTGTAACATGCAGTGAAAACACAACCAGGGCATTACATCATCCAGAATTGCAGAAAGATCCAAGGCTATAGGGATGAGAAAGTGATTTGAAAGGCATAAACAATACATATATTATGGGGCTATTCAGGGCTCAATTCAGAGCGAGTCAATTCAATCTAAAGGGAAGAAAAAAGTGTTTTCCAGTTTTAACTCTTTCTAATTTATTCAAGTCCAAATAAAGAATCCATTTACATTTATTCATACAACTCTTCTATAAGTGAATTTAAAATCTCAATAGACAATCTGTAAGTTCTCGACTGCCTTATCATCCAATTCTTTTCCCAGTTGGTTCCTTGGTGTGTATATATAAATATATATAATCATTATATATAATAACATTACATATATAGCATTTTATTGGAAAACTAGGAATACATGAAAAGAAAGTCAAATTATGTTTTCTTCAACAAGAAGATTCTTTTTCAAATTGATGTTATCTGGTCTATTTTCTTGCTCAGAAGTTGTCTGAGGAAATTATATCTTAATATCCCCTCCAGAGTTTTTAACAGATCTACTTGGAGCTAATTTTCTAGAACATTTCCACTTCGTTTTCCAATTTTCTCCTCTTCTTACTACTTTCAACCAAAGAGCAACAAACACACATTTTATGGACTTAATTATCCCTAAAGTTAAAATTAATCTGAGTACTTTTACAATGCCAGGGCCAAAATTCCAAAAGCAATGATGAGTAAGCAGATGGGTTGCTCGTGGGTAAACATGAATGAAAATTATGCAGCTTACTTTATACACCTTCTCCAGGCAAAATAACTTCAGGTTCTTTACCACATTATTGAAGTTATAAATTAATCCAGCTTGAGGGGTTGGCAAAGAAATACCAACTACAGAGAGAGGAGAGGGAGGGAAAGGATGAAATGAGAAAGAAAAACTGTGTTGTTAGCAGACAAGCTGGTATCAGGCATGAGGCAGGATCTCAACTTTGGCTTCCTGCCACCTCTAATGGGAATGACTTCCACTGAATTTATTCCAAATCCTTCCTCCTGATTGTCTGATAATAACTGAGAGTACACAGGGTATCATTCAGTGTAAGAACTGGAAGCCCAGGAGACTGCATGAGGAGTGAGAGGTCCCTCTACAGACCTTGATTTCTATCTTGGACTTGGCCATTGCACCACTTTGGACACAGCACTACATGCCTTTTGGTGAATGGCCATAACAAATGCAACTCCCAGTGTGAGAGCTGTAAGTTCAATGGGAATAATAGCAAGTGTACTCATTGGGGCCTGTTGGTACATAAAAATAGTGTGCGGGACAAGAGTTCCACAAAGTGATACGTACTCTATTTTCTTTATTTGCAAATGCCAGACACCAGAGTATCTGCCAATTAAGTTATCTTGTTCCTCCTTTCTCTGTGAAATAAACGAATCACTAGTTACAATCCTAAATTATAAATAGCACAGAATCAACTAATCTGCTAATTATCCTTAGAAGTTAATAGTTTGTCAATTTTTAGACTCACCATTTAACAATGGCTATTTACACACTCAGTCCTTTACAATTTCCATAACACTTAAGAAATTTCCAGGCATATAGGAAAAATATTACATAAAATCTATACTTTAGCTGTTAAAATTTATGGTATCATTCCAAGCTTTCTAGACAATATTCTTTAAAACTCATCATTTACTAGGGTAAGAAAAAAATGTCAGGCTTAGAGCCAGGGTACTTGGATTTCCAGACCTAGCTCCATGCCTTGAGTAAGTCACTCCTCCTTCCTGAGCCTCCATGTCTCCCTAAAGTAAAATCTGAAGTTTATTAGATTTAGAGTATAAAGAACCTTCTCTCTAAAAAAGCCAAACTCAGCTGCTTCTGTGTTGTATTGAAGATTGTGAAGCTGCGTCCAAGGCTGGTGAAAAAAGTACAGAGATCAATTAGCAAAGTCTGAAATCAACAAAAAAGGTAGAATGTGCAGAAGTACTGCCTAGAAATAATCACTGAGAACTCCCCAAGATCTAAAATTCATGCAGAATATAAGCTCTGGGCTGTACTTTAATGTCTTTATCTCATCTGCTCCAGAAACCCAGTTTAGGTACAATCCTTTATGGAGCAAGGAGATCTGGGTGGCAGGGAAGATGCTCATCTTCAGAAGAAACGTTGTGTTGTCTCTAGTCACAGGGAGTTCTGAGAGAGAAAACCCAGAGACTGGGCTGAGAGTGAGAAAGTGAGAAAGACAGGATGGAGGAAGAAGGAGAAGGGGGCGAGGAGAGGAAGCAACGTCCTCATTCGGGATCTGAATAGATCATCTCAAAATCTGCCGCTTTAGCACAAGGATTATTTTGAGCTGAAGATATTCAAGAAACAGCAGATGCCATCAAAGCTCTCTGCCCTCCCCCACATTTCCACATTTGCCTAAAAGTAAGCTTAGACTCTGAATCACTAGGGATGACTCCAGACTCTTACCGGCCCAGAGATGGCACCAGGAATCTACATAACAAATTTTATTGAAATAACCCTCATCTCCATTAGTTTTCCCCATATATTTACCTTTCCATGGTTTGCTGCCGTTGGAAGCCTAAACTCATTTTCCTTTGTCTTGTCTGTCTCTATAAGTTTATTGTTCTTCGTTAAGATGTGATCTAAGCCCCAAATTTTAGCCACCCCTTTGATTTTATTCATGACTGAGTTTCTCCCATGGTTATGCACAGTGCACATTCAATAAGCTCTGCTTCTTTTTCTTTTAATTCATCTTTGTCAGTTTCATTTCCAGAGCCTGAGCCAGAGAACCTTGGAGGGTAGAGGGAAAACACTTTTTTTTCCTTCTCTAACTCCCCAAAAGACAAGCCATCCTGTTCAGATCAAGAGCTCTGTTCCTTTCATCAATAGCTGTGCTCCTACCCTACACCTGGGCCCAGCTGTGTCTTGCTAAGGCAGTCGAGCACAGGGTTGAAAATGTCCTAAGTTTCAGACAACCTGGGCTTTCAAAAGATACAGTAAAATGCTACACATAGTGACAAGCATAAAGGAAGAATGCGGCAAATCCTCTTGTTGGTCCCCGGTAGAACTCCAGAAAGATGTGTGCATCTCCTGAGCTGGAGTGATGGGGAAGGAGGCGTGGCCAGTCCTGGGGGTTGACTAAGCTTCTTCTACCTCAATACTCCAAAGGTGACCCACTTAAGGTAGCATGGGTACCACTTAGGAGCTTTTTAAAAATACAAAACCTTGGGCTCCTCCCCAAACGTACTGAATCTGGATCTCTGGGGGTAAAGCTCAGAAGTATGATTTAGTGATTTAACAAGTCCCCTGGGGATTCTGACCCACCCTCAAGTCTGAGGTGCTGTGCTCTAATTAATACCAGGCTTTCTGGCTCCTCCCCCATTGATCTGACTGGAAGATCCCGCAATACAGTAGAGTCCAAACCTTTAATCTCCCAACAGCTACAAAGTCAACACTGCACTGTGTTTACTCAGTCCTACCGTGTTGCCACATTTGTATGTACAAAGTCTTTCTTCTCTGACCTTCCTTATTGATTTTGCAATTGCCTGCCTGTGCATGCAGCAAAGCAACTTTTTGGTGAGCCAGACATCTCTCAGTGCCCACAAAGTCGCCTCTTGCTTTTTTTCACCCTCTGAAATAGCCACAGAACAGCACTATGGAAACTCCAGGACAAAGTTCTCAAACCTGAGTGCATACAAGGAACAACTGGGGGACATGTTTGAAAATGTAGATGCCTGGGCCCCATCCCCAGAGAGTATGATTCAGTTTATGTGAGTCTAGGAATCTGCACTTTAAACTGATTCTTCAGGTACCTGGGTAGCTGGTGGTACAGGGGACCACAAGTAGAAAAACCCATCACTAGGTAATTCATCATACGGAAATGCTAGAAGCAACATCTCCCCATCCTCCCTGAAATGAGCTGATGGCTCTTTCTGATTTGCGTTTGATGATATCCATCAAACAAGTTAATGCCAACCACGAATTAATGACTTTTAAGTAATTTATGTAGGTGGCGGTCCATGTAATCAATCTTAATTCAAAAACACTGCTGAGTGCCCACACAAGGGTAATAATGTGCCCGATCTCACACGTAAATCTCTCAAATGGAAATTAAGCAGGTAGATGTAACACATGGGTGCGCATTCTTCAGCGTTCTGAGGGGTAGCATTAGGTTAACAGGACTGAAGCAGAAAAACCAATTAGACAATCAGCAGAGCTCTTGTCCTGCCATATTCAGAGCCATGCTTGAGTTTAGAGCCAGTGCGGGGACCCAGGGTCAAAAACACTTCCCTCTATGAGTCAGGTGTACCACGAACCCAGAGAGCTTTGGAAGGCCGAAGTCACTTGAAAAACGAGGGTATGGAATGAGAAGCATGCCATTCCCACGCCTCAGGCAAAGCATTCACACATTAGAAGCACATGTTACTTTGGAAGACAGAACCCAGGCAATGCAGAGGTCACTGGTTGTGTATCTAAGACACTTGCTTTTGGGCAATGCCTTTCCTCTCCTGCCAGGTGGTTACACTGCCTTGACTGCTCCTTAGTGATGAGATAACCCAGAACTCTCTTTTCTGTCCACAGGGATTGGTCACAAGGTCAGCCATGTGGCCAGAGCAGAACCAGAGTCCTCCTGTGACATGTTATAGTGGATGCAATGAGGACCATGTAAGCTGAGAGCTGCCACCTAATAGAAGAACCAGCCTAAGAACAGAGGAGGAAGCAGAGCTGGGAGCCCAGATTGATCCCTCAATTTCTTTATTACATAAGCCAATGAGTTCATTTTTAGCTCAAGCAAGTTTTAGTTGAGTCTAACTAAAACTCGCTTGCTTATTTGAGATTTCCTGACTAAAACAATCGCATTGTTGTAATGTTTGAACATTCTTTGTTCTGGCAGAAGTGAGAACCTGGAGTCTACGTTGCACAGTTCACACAAATCACAAAGTTACCAAGCCAGCCCCAAAGAGCACGTGCCAGTGTGATTGCTGGGGCTGCAGAATTGGATCTCGATGTACTTTGCTGTGCTTCAATTGCTTTCCAAACACAGCCCACCTACAAGGTCATGTGATTTACATGTCTGTATGTGGTACCTTCAGAGGAGGTAGGAAATGGACCACAGAACTTGACCACAAAAGACTGGGCATGTAGGTCCCTGAAAGAGAGAAGGAATCTGACCAAGGGAGGGCCTTTCAGCATCGAGCCACTAAAGGCATCACTGTGAGTGACAGGATATGTGTGGTATGACCACAGAACACCATGTCCCCAGGCTCTGGAGGCAGAGCACCTGTATGCAGCTTTTGCAGTCCCCAGCAGGGCTCACAGAGTACTCGAGGGTGATTCTTAGATAATAGTTTGGTTTATGGCAGATAAGTGAAGCTGGAGTGTGACTAAACTGGCTTTGGGAGCTTTGCATTTCTTGCCTCATTTATCAGCACTTGTAGTTTATAGACAGCACACTGGCTGCTTCTGAGGGCAAGAGAGATGAGCTGAGATGGCTGAGCCAGGGTTTTGGTGATGTTGGCTGGTTGCACAGTGAATGGTGCTCATTTGACCACCTGGGGCTCCAGGTACTGAGGCTGAGATCTGTAAAGCACATTAGCAGGGACACAGTCTCCACTGTCCTCAGATTTATGAACTAAAACCTGCAACAGAAATGCAGACTCATCTTTCATGCACGGAATGCTTTCCACACCAGTGTTTCCCCTGCTTTCCCTTATGCGAGTCCATTTGCTTTCTAGACAACTTGTTTCCTCTCCTCATCCTGCAGCGATGACACTGTCTCGGAGCAGCCTTCTCCCCCACCTGTTTGAATCACTCCTCAAATGTTGCTGTACCTCCATTTCAGCATTTGCTTTATATTTCCTTGCACCATAATTAGTCATTTAATTATGTCTCTCCCAACAGGTTGACAGCTCTCACACAGCAGGAGCCTCATTTTAGTTACCTTTGTATCTATTTCAGCCTCTTCTCCCAGAGTCTAGCATAATGCCTACACAGTAGATACATAATAAATACATTCTACATTGAAATACATTGAATGGCATGTTAAATAAATATGGGAATTACACACAAATTGCGGAATTTGGGCTTTTAGGTGCTGAGCAGTCTTAAACTACACAGCTCTCAACAAGTGGTGAAAGGAGTTTCCACAAAGAAGAGACCTCACAGGACACAAAGGGAATAAAATAAGTACATGCTCTCCCCAGCAAAGGCACTGGGTTTCCGGCACAACTCTTGCAGCTGCAAAGACAGCCATGTAGAGACGCGGATGAGTGAGTTTTCCACTTAGTGCAGTGGTCCCCTCCATCCACAACTTCACTTTCCACAGTTTCAGTTATCTGCAGTCAACTACAGTTCAAAATATTATATGGAAAATTCCAGAAATAATTCATAAGTTTTAAAGTACATGCTATTCTGAGTAGTGTGATGACATCTTGCTCTTTCCCACCCATCATCCCTTTGTCCGGCGTCTCCACACTGTCTACTCACCTGTTACTCTCTTAGTTGTCTCAGTTGTCAGGTTAATAGATCACAACAAAAAGAAAAGTGAATACAGTACAATAAGATATTCTGAAAGAGAGAGAGACCACATTCACATAACTTTTATTACAATATATTGTTATAATTGTTCTATTTTATTATCATTGTAAATCTTTTACTGTGCCTAATTTATAAATTAAGCTTTATCATAGGTATGTATGAATTGGATAAAACATAAAAATTTGGTACTATCTGAAGTTTCAGACATCCTGTAGGGGTCTTGGAACTTATTCGCCACAGATAAGAGGGGCTACTGTGCTTCTTGCCCACATTCATCTCCCAGGTGAGAACAGGAAGCTGATTTCTAGATAATTACATTAACTAAAATCATTCAATTTATCTCTGTGAAATTGGATGTAAAGAGGAAAAACAACTGGGCATGGTGGCTCACATCTGTAATCCCAGCAGTTTGGTAGGTCAAGGCAGGATTGCTTGAGCCCAGGAGTTCAAGATCAACGTGGGCAAGATGGTGAGACCCCCATCTCTACAAAAAAATCTTTTTAATTAGCCAGATATGATGGCACATGCCTACAGTCCAAGCTACTCAGGAGGCTGAGGCTGGAGGATTGCTTGAGCCCAGGAATTCGAGGTTGCAGTTGGGCCATGATTGTGCCATTGTACTCCTCTCGCCTGGGTGACAAAGCAAAACCCCATCTCTAAAAAATAAATAAAAAATTTTACAAGAAAGAAAAAAGCTTAAATGGAATTATTAATTGTAAATATCTTAGGAAAATGACCCTAAAAGAACCTTTCAGCCCAGCCTAAGAGAGATGTGCTGGATGGTAAAACCACAAGGGCTTTACGGATTCATGAATGGAAGCAATTCTCAAATTGGACTGGGCAACTGAGTCATCCGGGGAGCTTGCTTAAATGCAGAGATTCTGAGTCAGGAGGGTGGGTGGGACCAGTAACCTGCATTTCAGCAAGCACCCAGTGGTTCTGATGCACAGCTGCAGGGTGACCCTGTTTCTCTCTCGGGTCCTCACTGTCAAGGGTACAGCTCTGTGGAACAGCCATGGCTGCACTTAGTGGTCTGAAGTACACAAGAGAAACAGGTGGGGAGTCACTCATCTTCTTGTTCAAAGTATATGAACATCTGATCAGGTAGAACTGTAAACGTGAGGCTGTCCTCCTACACTTTGGAAGAGGAGAGGGTGGAAGGTCAGCCAAATCCTGACTGCTCCCAGGGACACTGTGATGGTTAGTTCTATGTGTCAACATGGATGGGTGGCTGTGTCCAGTTATTCAATCAAAATACTAGCCTAGATGTTGTTGGGGAGGTATTTGTGTGTGTGTGTGTGTGTGTGCGCGCATGTACATACACACACATACATCCCCTACTACTTCTATTCCCTGGAGATTCCTGACTGATAAAGGCATTTTATCCTTTCCCAAGCCAAATGTTTAATGGTGAAGTCCCCAGGCTTCAGGAAGCAGAAAATAAAAATGTAAATATGTCCCTAGAAGGGATAGCCTAAGAGATGTCCAGGATTGGGCAGAGGCATTCTCCACTTCAAAAAGAAGAAGAAGTTGGGGAGAGGGGCCTCCACATTTGCCTCCAAGGAATATTCTTGGGTAACTTCAGACTACGAGTCTCAGTTGCTTCTCAGCGTACTGGACCAGCTGCCAACCTGGCCCTCCCTTCCTCCCCTCCAAGGCTCAGGCCTGGAATGACTTTCTAAGTCTCCAGCCCCCCAGGGACTGCCACTGTCTGCAATAGGGATGTGCCCATCTCTCCTTGTCGCTCCACAGACATCAATCTCACTATCATGGATCATAGGTGCATGGTAGAGCTGTGCCTTGTTGAGATTTTGCAGTCAAGTTTCCTTCTATTTTTAGAATAACCCTGGAGGTCCAGGTCAGGTACTAATTTGCGATTTGGTTGAGGTCCAAATGTGAACCAGGAGTTGGAGATAAATGTGGAGTGAGGTGGTGTTCTTTACCCACTGTCATATAAAAGGTTAATTGATATTGAAGTGATTTGTTTTAAAGTGATTTCTTTTCAAATTTAGGTAAGTTCATCATTTATGTCCCTCCAGAAATTTTGAGATGTCATCAGTAGGGAACAAGACACACAGGTGCCTGTTCTCTCCAAGGGACTGTATTCTGGTTGGGGGACACAGGCCATAGACAAATGGACAGAAGTCTGCCTGTCCATGTGTTCAGGCTGCTTTAACGCAGTACTTTAGCCTGGGAGGCTTTTAAACAACAGAATCATATTCCGTTTACTTTTCTTTCTTTATTTTTTTGCAAGTAACACCTTCAGTTTTTAATTTTTTATAGATTCGGGGCACAAGTGTTATTTTGTTACTGTTGTGAAGTGGTAAAGTCTGGGCTTTTAAGACAGTCATCACCCAAGTAGTATACATTGTATCCATTAAGTAATTTATCATCCCTCATCACCTCCCCAACTCCCACCCTTCCAAGTCTTCAATATCTATTATTCCACTCTCTAGGTCCTTATGTGCCCATGATTTCACTCTCACTTATAAGTGAGAACATGTAGTATTTAACTTTCTGAGCTACTTACTTAAAATAACGATCTCCAGTTCTATCCATGTTGCTGGAAAAAACATGATTTCATTCTTTTTATGACTGAGTAGTATTCAATTGTAAGTAAAGGAAATCCCATTTTCTTTTTTTCTATTTCTTTTTCTTTTTTATATGTTATTTAAATCTATTCTCTCCATTATCCTTTGTATTATACTCTTTTAGTCACCTAAAAATGTACAATTACGTTATTATTGACTATAGTCACTCTGTTGTGATATCAAATAGTAGGTCTTAACAGAAATTTGTATCTCACAGTTCTGGAGACTAGGAAGTCCAAAATCAAGGTACTGGCAGATGGGTGTCTGACAAAGACCCATTCCTCATAGACAATGCCTTCTTGCTGTACCTTCATCTGGTAGAAGGAACAAGGCAGCTCTCTCAGCTCCCTTTCATCAAGGCACTAGTCCCATGCACGAGGGCTCCAGCCTCAGTACCTAATCACCTCCCAAAGGACACACTTCCTAACACTGTGACCTTGGTGATTAGATTTCAACATTTGAATTCCAGAGGAAAATAAACATTCAGATCACAGCAGTGTCTCACATTGAAAGCTGCAGAAGGAAAATAAGCTGGGTGATCAGAGTGTGACTGGGGGATGGAGAGGATGCGTTAAACTTGAGGAACATCTTCTCTGAAAAAGTGACATTTAAGGAGCCAGCCACACAAAGATTCAGATAGAGAACGTACAAAATTTAGGGCCAGGAGAGGTGGCTCACACCTGTAATCCCAGCACTTTGGGAGGCTGAGGCATGTGGATCACCTGAGGTCAGGAATTCGAGACCAGCCTGACCAATATGGTGAAACCCCTTCTCTACTAAAAATACAAAAATTAGTCTGGCGTGGTGGCAGGCGCCTGTAGTCCCAGCTATTTGGGAGGCTGAGACAGGAGAGTCACTTGAACCTGGGAGGCCAAGGTTACAGTGAGCCAAGATCGTGCCACTGCATTCCACACTGGGCAACAGAACCAGACTCTGTCTCAGAAACAAAAACAAAAACAAAAAATCTAGGACACATAGGCAGAGGCCAGCTCATGGCAAACCTTGTAAGCCAGAGTCTGTTTTGATAATTTCATAAATGATAGCACCAGGAGAGAAGACAATATGGTGAAATTCCTCAAGTCAGCCCTCCAGGCACACTGATCGTTTCTAATGCCTAACATTTTCTCAAGAGGCAATGTGTCTGGCTTAAAAACAAACAGACAAACAGACCTGTATCTCCCAGCATGACCTGAAGATAGGAATAGCTACATTCTGGTCTATGAACAACCAAGTTCTGGTCTATGACACATAAGCAGAGAAAAGTTGTCGGATAGGTGACAAGAGTTGTGGATTCCGAGAAATTTTCCTGCAAGAAGGAGAGGGATTGGAAGACATATGCCTTTCGTCCTTCGTATCCCTTCTCCCTGCCTGGAACTTGGGTGTGATAGCTGTCACTCCAGCAGCAGGTTTGTGGCCAAGAAGCGACCTAAAGATTCAAAGTTATATACTAAAAATGTCAGAAAAGAAAGGTAGATGAGACTGAGATTACTTTACGGAGTCTGAAATTTTTATGGAGTATAAAATTTTATACTTTGCTTCCCACCTATAGACTTCTCCTTAGATGAGAAAAGTAAACTCCTGTTTTTCTTAAGACACTAGTTTTTGAGTCTACACTATATAGAGCTAAACTTAATATCTTATATCCCTCTACTTTTAGTTTGCAAGGTTGGCTCTGTCCCCGGATCACAGCTGGAAGTGGACTGAGCCATCTCAGAAGCTTGTGACTGGCTCTGATGCTCATTCCCGCCACTCCTACTCATGGATTGGCAGATGCTGCCTCCCCCTACTCATTCCCCTGACACTGTGGGCACAGCGTTGGGTGCACTGGCTGATCTCCTTTGGATACTGTTGCCAGAGCCCTTACACAGGGGCCCACATGCCTTTCAGGAGGGTTGATGTCTCAGGTTTCTGAGTGGGGCTCCAGCTAAGATGGTCTCCGGCAACTGCATCTGCACCCGGGATGCCTCCTACACAGGCTTCACCTGTGTCAGACTCAATTCCAAAAGCACAGGGAGGAGCAAATGGAAGGCAAAAATCAAATGGAGAAAAATGTAGAATAGGTTTGTTTGGTTTTTAATTAACACGATTTCCTACTCTCAGGGGACTTAATTAAAATGTAACTGTTTCCATCTGGTTTAAGTTTTCAGCCACGCTCAAGAGAGTAAGTTACTGTTAGAATGATCAGACATGCAACATAACCACAGTAGGAAAATACAAGGAGGAGGTAGTTTTAGGGCTTGGGAAGAGGCTTTCTGTGATCATCAGATTTTCTGGGGGCAAATGTGATTAGACTTTGATTTACAATTTCTAATCTCCCCAGCTCACTACAGCAAATGGCAAGCCCTTAGCATCAGATGAACAGTGAAGAGAAGATTCAGTAACTGAGAGGAGAAAATACTTTTAATCCCTAAACAAAAGTATATCCACATCCTCAGGTTAAAATGAAGAGATTTTTGAAAACATCTGGTGAGAAGATGCTGTTGCCAAGTTGAAAAAAATACTAAGTTGGAAAGCCTTTAGGAAATCAGCTGCATGGTTTCAGATTGTTTCGCAAAAGCACTAAGACAAGGAAAGTCTTTTTAAAAAATTTTTTGAGGCAGGAAAGTCTTTTTAAATTTTACTTTAAGTTCTGAGATACATGTGCAGGACATGCAGGTTTGTTACATAGGTATACATGTGCCATTGTGGTTTGCTGCACCTACCAACCCATCATCTAGGTTTTAAGCCACAAATGCATTAGGTATTTCTTCTAATGCTCTCCCTCCCCTAGACTTCCACCCCTCAACAGGCCCCAGTGTGTGACGTTCCCCTCCCTGTGTCCCTGCGTTCTCATTGTTCAATTCCCACTTATGAGTGACAATGTCCTGTGTCTGATTTTCTGTTCCTGTGTTAGTTTGCTGAGAATTATGGTTTCCAGCTTCATCCATGTCTCTGCAAAGGACATGAACTCATTCTTTTTTATGGCTGCATAGTATTCCATGGTGTATATGTGCCACGTTTTCTTTATCCACTCTATCATTGATGGGCATTTGGATTGGTCCTAATCATATATGCTCTGGACTCAATTATGTACCTCCAAATTCATATGTTGAAGCCCTAACCTCCCAATGCAACTTTGTGGAAATTGAACCTTTACAAAAGTAATTCGGGTTAAATGAAGTCATAAGGGTAGGGCCCTGACCCAATGTGATGAGTGTCCTCATAAGAATAAACAAAAGAGAGAGAGAGCTTGTTCTCTCTCTCCCACTGTCAGGACATAGCAAGAAGGCCCTCTGCAATCCAGGAAGAGGGCTTTCACCAGAACCAACCATGCTGGCACCTTTGTCTCAAACTTCCAGCCCCTGGAACGATGAGAAAATAAATTTTGGTTGTTTAAGCCACCCAGCCTATGGTATTTTGTGATGGCAGCCTGAGCTAAGATGATACAACGAAGTGTGTCCCTCAATTTGCTGTATGAAAATGAAGAGCTCAGGGGTAGTTGCTGGAGCAGTTCAGTGCTTGAGCTACGGAGTCAGATGGCTTTTAGCTGTGTGGCCATACAGACGGCACATCACCTTTCTAAAGCTCAACGTCTTAAACTGTAGAATGAGGACAATAGTAGCAGCTGTGAGGAACAAATGTGGAGATACAGCCCTGGCAGGGAATGTTTGTTGGCTTTTCTTTTGCGGGGGGATCTTTTTCAGTGCCCTTCCTCTGTTTGAAGGTTGGTGGGATGTAGGGACATCTGACTATAGAGGTCAAGGCCCAGATGCTCTTCACTTGGTCCTGCTGTCCCTAAGGTGGCTTACTGGTGACTTAAGCTCAGCAACTAGGATGCCCCAGCCTGCACTTGTGACCTGGGAGTGACAGAAGCAGAAAAGGAGGGGCAGTGTAGAGGGGCTGCATCCCAGGTCCAGGGGCACCACCTGTGCCCTAGGGCACAGGGGTTCTAACCAGGCTGGAACCGTGGGTGACCCTCAGTTCTGGCTGCCTGGCTTCCCTTGCACCAGACCATTACCCAAGTGTAGTCTTCCAGCCTTCCCCTGGGGCTTCCTGATCTTTTGCCACAAACTCGTCTTCTGCTTAAATTAACCCAAGTTGGTATTCCGGGTCTTTTGTGGTTCCATATAAATTTTAGAATTCTTTTCTCTATTTCCAGGAAGAATGTCAGTCATATTTTGATAGGGATTACATTAAATCTGTAGATTGCACTGCGTAATATGAACATTTTAAAAATAGTGATTCTTCCAATCCATGACTGTGCTCAATCAAGAACCCTGTCTGGTGTGGCGCTCAAGAAGGGTTGGGCTGATATCGTTGGGACTTCGGGTAGTTAAATGACATTCCGTTTTTTCATTTTTAGAGTAAGAAACTACTTGAGGCATAAGACCCACATGACCAACAGAGATCAAAGTGGCAGCTCCACTCCACTTTCTTACTATAAATTCTGGACATGGCTTTCATGTGCAGCCACAACAAGGCACCTAGCACTTTAGAAATGAACTTGGCTGCCCAGGCACCAGCTGAACTGAGCAATCGCTGGCTTTCTCCACAGTGCGAGGCCTCTTAGCACCCTGGAGAGGGCAAGGCAGGCAGAACACACCCATCCTGCAGGAAGGCTGATCCCAACAAATGTCTGGTCATCCCCTCAACTCACCAGCCAGAGGACCCCTCTCCATCCTCTGGGGAAAAGTGGGGGTTTGAGGGTGATGGGGACAAACTGCACCATTACTTTTGTTCTGGGATACTGAAGTTGTTTGCCTGAAAGTCAGTGGCCAGGTAAACTGTAGATCCTCAATAACAGCAATTAGTTCATTCATCTAACAAATCATCCAGGTTTTAGATTATTTCTGGTAAGATTTTTTTCTTTTCTATTAGTAATGGCAGAAAATTTAAAACTATACCTCAGACCAAAGAATTAGAAACTGCTCACAAATTTCAAAATCCTTGTTCTACTATCTATTTTCACTTAAAGAAAACTGATAATACAAAAATTAGCCTGGTGTGGTGGCACACACCTGTAGTCCCAGCTACTGGGGAGGCTGAGGCGGGAGAATCACTGGAACCCAGCAGAAAAAAAAATGCTGGGCATGTTGCTCACACCTATAATCCCAGAACTTTGGGAGGCAAAGGCAGATGGATCGCTTGAGCTCAGGAGTTTGAGACCAGCCGGGCCAACGTGGTAAAACCCTGTCTCTACTAAAAATACAAAAATTAGCCAGGTGTCATGGCTTGTGCCTGTAGTCCCAGCTACTCATGAGGCTGAGGCAGGAGAATCACTCAAACCTGGGAGGCAGAAGTTGCAGCAAGTCGAGATCATGCCACTGCACTCCAGCCAGAGTGATAGAGTGAGACTCTGTCTCAAAATAAATAAATAAATAAATAAATAAATAAATAATAAAAAATTTGAAAAACGAAAGAATGAAAGAGTGAAAGAAAGAAAGAAAGAAAGAAAGAAAGAAAGAAAGAAAGAAAGAAAGAAAGAAAGAAAGAGAAAGAAAGAGAAAATGGAAAGCATCATATTCCTCTTAAACGTTGTGCATCCAAGGTCTAAGAGCTACCTATTAATAAACTGCATTACTATGTTGGGTCTGCTCTGTGTCTCTATATAAGTACATAAACCTCAAGGAAAGAAACCTCGAGGAAAGAAATCCCAGCTTCAGATCTCTGAAGAATAAGTATGGTACAGAATTTCATTCCATTATCTCAGCTACTTTCCCTCAGTGAAAACTTTCATCAGAATTCCATCCACATTTTAATATCTATGTTTAAATGAATATGAAATAATTTAAATATAAATCAAGTGAGGTCATTGAAAGTTCAGACTCAAATCAGGCAATGTACAAGGCAGGCTGGAACTGTCTAGTATATGAAGCCTATCTAAGACTGTGTCAGTCAAGGTTCTCCAGAGAAACAGAGCCAGTAGGATCGATATAAATAGACATACACATGTATGTCTATGCATTTGTATACACGTATACAAATGCATATAATAATTAAAGAGATTTATTTTAAGGAATTGGCTCATTTGATTGTGGGGCCTAGCAAGTCTGAAACTGATATGGTCAGTAGGATAGAAGCTCAGGCAGGAACTGACACTGCAGTCTCGAGACAGAATTTCCTCTCTGGGAAGTCTCAGTTTTTGCTCTTAGGTCACCAACTGATTGGATCAAGAAACTCCTATTATCAAGGCAGTCCCCTTATTTGAAGCCAATTGCTGACAGATGCTAACTACTTCTACAAAATACCTTCACAACAACACCTAAACTACTGTTTTGGTTAAATAACTGGGTACTATGTCCTAGGCAAGTTGACACATAAAACTGACCCTCACAGAGATGTAGCAGGTCCCCTGGATTCTTTTTAAGGATTTCCTCCATGCCATAATCCAGCCAAGTGAATTATTTTTCAAACTGCTAGGATTATAAAAAAATAATTTGATTAACCACATTCCTCCACTGCATTCATTTTGCCAAATATACTTGTATCTTTACATATGTAGATATAGATATATACATCTATGCATATATATACATATATACATCTATACATATATATACATCTATGCATATATATACATATATATACATCTGTGCATATATATACACATATATATGACTCAGGCATCCATTTGTGCACACACACACAAACACACATATATATCTAGACTGATACAATATCACTTTCAAATGCGTTCCACATGCATCCAAATGGATTCCAAAAACCTTTCCCTGCTCATTTGCACTCCAAACTAGCTGTACTTTATGTGAACATTTTAAATTACTTTTCCTATAGATGATGCTGTTGGGTTCATTACATCTCCCTTTTCTTATCATAATGATGATATTTAGCTTGGATTTTCATTACGAGCCATTTTCTGGTTATTGTTTAGGGCCTGGAAACTAATCTGCTCTCTGCCTGTCCCTCAGACATCAATGGTTTTGCTATATTGAAATGCAAAAAGAGAAACAAAATACTCTATTTCATATGCAAGCTGTGACTATAGTGCAATAGGAAGTTTGTTGTCAATTAACCTTTCATTTAATTACTTTGGCAAATGTGATTTTTTAAAAAACTGGACAAGAAAATCAGTTCCTGCTTCTCAGCAAGGAACATGGGTCAGACCATTATTATGCAACACTACCAAGAGATAAAGCACAGTGGGTCTTCATTTCTAGTACTTCCAGAGAGCTTATTTTTGAAGTGAACAATAACAAAAAACCCAATCAGTGGAATTCCTTACTCAACCAATTCCCATCTATTTATTTCTTCCAGACATTATGATGACCATTCTGTTAGCTAATACCCTGGATAAGCTATAATTCAGAGCAATTTAATTAGCTTTAATAATAGCATCCATGCTTAGTCCTTCTGAAGATTCATTGCAACATGAGGGCATAAATTGGCAAATGTCTACAACAGGGAATGCCTGGTTATAACTCTCACCTCTAGACTCTCCTAAAATCAAAACAGCAGTATCAGTCTCTTCCATCTTCAGTTTTCAATGGATTTTTCTCTCTCAACCTTTCAGGTGACGAATGACATCTTCTTTGGTCTATCTAATACTCAACCTATTGATATTGTTTCAGAAACAAACTAACTTCCCTGGTTTATCCAAAGCATATTTCTCTCCTTTGAACTGATATTTATGTAGGCCCTTTTCATATGAATAAAGAGTTTGCTAGAACAGACACAATCTAAATCCATGTTTACCTGTGATTTGCCTTAAAGAAAGTCAAATGGTTTGTCTGCCTCAGCTCAAGAATGAACTTTCAACTACTTTTGCTTGGGAAGAAAATGTTTCAGAACATTTGATCATTTTGTTTGTTTTTTTAAAATAATTTGTAGTTATTTTATTCAATGATTTCTACTTAATCTGGAAAATAATGAAACTTTTGTAATGAGACAATATTTAGAAAGATTAACCAGTTTATATGTTTGTCAATGGTTTTAAGAAAATAATTGGAAGGTGACTTTAAAGATAGAATGACTCCACAGATGCTTGCAATCCTTTCCAGCAATTCTTGTTGCCTGAATTTTGGGGAAAACAAAAAGCCCTTTCAACTGGAGTGAGATGATATATCATTGTAGTTTTGATTTGCATTTGTCTGATGATCAATGATATTGAGCACCTTTTCATATACCTGTTTGCCATTTGTATGTCTTCTTTTGAGAAATGTCTACACAGATCTTTTGCCCATTTTTTAATTGGATTATTAGATTTTTCCATATAGAGTTTGAGCTCTTATGTATTCTGGTTATTAATCCTTTGTCAGATGGGTAGTTTGACAATAGTCTCTCTCATTCTGTAGGTTGTCTCTTCACTTCGTTGACTGCTTCCTTTGCTGTGCAGAAGCTTTTTAACTTGATGAGATCCCATTTGTCCATTTTTGCTTTGGTTGCCTAGGCTTGTGGGTTATTACTCAAGAAATCTTTGCCCATTCCAATATCCTGGAGAGTTTCCCCAATATTTTCTCTGAGTAGCTTCACAGTTTGAGGTCTTAGTCTTTAGTCTTTACTCCATTTTTATTTGATTTTTATATAGGGAAAGAGGTAGAGTTCTAGTTCATTTTTTGTAGATGGATATTCAGTTTTCCCAGAATCATTTATTGAAGAGACCTTCTTTTCCCCAATGTAGGTTCTTGGCACCTTTGTCAAAAATGAGTTCACTGTAGATGTATGGATTTATCACTGGGTTCTCTATCCCATTCCATTGGCCTATTTGTCTGTTTTATTGCCCAAACCATGCCGTTTTGGTTACTACAGCTCTGTGGTGTAATTTGAAGTCAGGTAATGTAATTCCTCCAGTTTTGTACTTTTTGCATTTGGATAACTTTGGCTATTTTGGGTCTTTTGTGGTTCCACATAAATTTTAGAATTATTTTCTCTATTTCTGTGAAGAATGTCATTTATATTTTGATAGGGATTATATTAAATCTGTAGATTGCTTTGGGCAGTATAGACATTTTAACAATATTGACTCTTCCAATCCATGAACATGGAATCTTTTTCCATTTTATGGTATCTTCAATTTCTTGCAATGTTTTATAGTTTTCATTGTAGAGCTCTTTTACTTATTTGCTTAAGTTAATTCCCAGGTATTTTATTTTATTTGTAGCTATTGCAAATGAGGTTGCTTTCTTAATTTCTGTTTCAGATTGTTCACTGTTGGCATATAGAAATGTTACTGATTTTTGTATGTTGATTTAGTATCCTGCAACTTTATTGAATTTGTTTATCAGTTCTAATAGTCTTTTGGTGAAATCTTTAGGTTTTTCCAAATATAAGATCATATTATCTGCAAACAAGAATAATTTGACTCCTTCATTTCCAATCCAAATGCTCTTCATTATTTCTCTTGTGTGGTTGCTCTAGCTAAGACTTCCGGTACTATGTTGAATAACAGTGGTAAATGTGGGCATCCTTGTCATGTTCCCAATCTTAGAAGAAAGACTTCCAGTTTTTCCCCATTCAGTGTGATACTAGCTATGGGTTTATTGTATATGGCTTTTATTATACTGAGGTATGTTCATTCTATACCCAGTTTATTTTAGAGTTTTTAATCATGAAGGGATGTTGAGCCTTACTAAATGCTTTTTCAGCATCAACTGAAATGATCATATTGTTTTTGTCCTTCATTCTGTTGATATGAAGTATCACATTAATGGATTCGTATATGTTAGCCATCCTTGCATCCCAAAGATAAATCCCATTTGGTCATGATGAACGATCTTTTTAATATGCTGCTGAATTCAATTCGCTAAGCATTTCGTTGAGGATTTTTGCATCAGTATTCATCAGGCATATTGGCCTGTAGTTTTCTTTTTCCGATGTGCCTGTGGGCTGTGTTTGGAAAGCAACTGAAGCACAGCAAACTACATCGAGATCCAATTCTGCAGCCCCAGCAATCACACTGGCACGTGCTCTTTGGGGCTGGCTTGGTAACTTTGTGATTTGTGTGAACTGTGCAACGTAGACTCCAGGTTCTCACTTCTGCCAGAACAAAGAATGTTCAAACATTACAACAATGTGATTGTTTTAGTCAGGAAATCTCAAATAAGCAAGCGAGTTCTAGTTAGACTCAACTAAAACTTGCTTGAGCTAAAAATGAACTCATTGGCTTATGTAATAAAGAAATTGAGGGATCATGAGGGTAATACTCGCCTCATGACATGAGTTTGGAAGTATTCTCCCCTCCTGCATTTTTTGGAATAGTTTGAGTAGGATTGGTACTAGCTCTTCTTTAAAAGTTTGGTAGGGGCCAACGGCTGTGGCTCATGCCTGTAATCCCAGCACTTTGTGAGGCCGAGGTGGGCAGATCACCAGAGGTCAGGAGTTCAAGACCAGCCTGTCCAACATGGTGAAAACCCATCTCTACTAAACACACACACACACACACACACAATAACTTCTCCTGCCTCAGCCTCCTGAGTAGCTGGGATTACAGGTGTGTGCCAGGCATGGTGGTATGCACCTGTGTAATCCCAGCTACTTAGGAGGCTGAGGCAGGAGACTCATTTGAACCCAGGAGGCGGAAGTTGCAGTGAGCCAAGATGGCACCACTGCACTCCATCTTGGGTGATAGAGCAAAACCCCATCTCAAAAAAAAAAAAAAGCTTTGGTAGAATTCAGCAGTGAAGCTATCAGGTTCTGGGCTTTTCTTTGCTGAGAGACGTTTTATTACAGCCTTGATCTCATTACTTGTCATTGGTCTGTTCAGGTTTTGAATTTTTTCATGATTCAGTCTTGGTAAGCTGTATGTGTCTACGAATTTATACATTTCTTCTAGATTTCCGAATTTATTGGCATATAGTTGCTTATCATTGCCACTAGCAGTCCTTTGAATTGCTGTGGTATCAGGTATATTGTCTCCTTTTTCATCTCTGATTTTGTTTATTTGAGTCTTCTCTCTGTGTTTTTCTTAATTAGTCTGGCTAATGGTTTATCAATTTTGTTTATCTTTTCATAAAAAAGCAACATTTTGTTTTGCTGAGCTTTTGTTTTCTTCAATTCAAATTCATTTATTTCTGCTGTAATCTTTATTATTTATTTTCTTTTTTTTCTCAGAAAGCTTCTTTTCAGCTTTTATTTATTTATTATTATTATTATTATTATTATACTTTAAGTTCTAGGGTACATGTGCATAACGTGCAGGTGTGTTACATATGTATACTTGTGAAAAATATGGAATGCTTCACGAATTTGCGTGTCATCCTTGCACAGGGGCCATGTTAATCTTCTCTGTATCGTTCCAATTTTTAGTATATGTGCTGCTGAAGCGAGCACATTATTTATTTTCTTCTGCTAATTTTGGATTTGATTTGCTTTTGCTTTTTTAGTTGTTTAAGATGCATCCTTAGGTTGTTTAGTTGAATCTTTTCTTCTGTTTTGATGTAGGCACTGACAGTTGCAAACTTCCCTTTTAGTAAGTACTCCTTTTGCTGTATCCCATAGGTTTTGGCATGTTATGTTTGTGTTTCAAGAAACTTTTTCATTTCCATCTGAATTGTTTCATTGACCCACTGGTCATTCAGGTGCATATTGTTTAATTTCCACATATTTGTATAGTTTCCAAAATTCCTCTTGCTGTTGATTTCTAGTTTTATTCTATTGTGCTCAAAGAAGATACATGATATTACCTCAACATTTTTAATGTTTTAAGACTTGCTTTTTGACCCAACATATGGTCTATCCTTGAGAATGATCCATATGCAGAGGAAAAGAATGTGTATTCTTCAGTCATTGGATGTAATGTTCTGTAAATATCTATTAGGTCCATTTGGTCTATAGTGCAGATTAAGTCTGATGTTTCTTTGTTGATTTCTATATGGAAGATCTGTCCAATGCTGAAAGTGGAATGTTGAAGACTCCAGCTATTATTGTATTAGGGCCTATCTCTCTCTTTAGCTCTAATAATATTTCCTTTATATATCTGAGTGCTTCAGTGTTGGATGCATATACATGTAAAATTGTTATTTCCTCTTGCTGAATTGGTACCATCATCATCATATGGTGACCTTCTTTGTCTCTTCTTATAGTTTTTGTCCTTAAATTTATTTTTGTCTTTATTTTTTCTGATACAGGTATAGCTAGCTCCTCCTGCTCTTTTTTGGTTTCCATTGGCATGGAATATCTTTTCCATTCCCATTTTTCAGTCTATGTGTGTCGTCATAGGAGAAATGTGTTTCTTGTTGGCAACAGATTATTGGGTTTTTGTTCAAATCCATTCAGCCACTCTATGTCTTTTGATTGGAGAGTTTAGTCCATTTACATTCAATGTTAATATCAGTAAATAAGGACTTACTCCTGCCATTGTTATTTGTTTTCTGGCTGTTTTGTGGTTTTCTCTTTCTTTTTCCCTTCCTTTCTTCCTTTTAGTAAATATAATTTTCTCTGGTGGTATTATTTAATTTCTTGCTTTTCGTCTGTGTATCCATTGTATGTTTCTAGATTTGAGGTTACCATGAGACTTGCAAATACTATCTTATAACCTATTATTTTAAGCTGATGACAACTTAACACTGCTTACATAAACAAACAAGCAAAAAAAACTAATAAAAACTCTACACCTTAACTTCATCCCCCCACTTTTCAACTTTTTGTTGTTTCTATTTATATCTTACTGTATTGTCTATGTCCTGCAAATTTGTAGTTATTATTTTTTATTGGTTCACCATTTAGTCTTTCTACTTAAAATAGGAGTAGTTTTACACATCACAGGCACATTGTTATTTATTCTGTGTTTTTCTGTATGCAATTACTACCACCAGTGAGTTTTATACCTTCAGTTGACTTCTTATTGCTCATTAACATCCTTTTCCTTTCTGACTGAAGTACTCCCTTTGGCATTTATTTTAGGACAGGTCTGGTGTTCATGAAATCCTTCAAATTTTGTTTGTCTGGGAAAATCTTTATTTCTTTGTGTTTGAAGGATATTTTTGCCTGATATACAATTCTAGGGCAAAAGTTTTTTCCTTCAGCACTTTAAATATGTCATGCCACTCTCTCCTGGCCTGTAAGGTTTCCATTGAAAAGTCTGTTGCCAGACATATTGGAATGTCATTATATGTTATTTGTTTCTCTTGTTGCTTTTAGAATCATTTTTTATCCTTGACCTTTGGGAGTTTAATTCTTAAATGCCTTGATGTAGTCTTCTTTGGGTTAAATCTGCTCAGTCGTCTATAACCTTCTTGAACTTCAATATTGGCATCTTTCTCAAGGTTTGAGACTTTCTCTCTTATTATCACTTCGAATAAACCTTCTACCCCATCTCTTTCTCTACCTCCTTTTTAAGGCCAATAACTCTTAGATTACCCCTTTTCAGGCTGTTTTTCAATCCCATAGGCACGCTTCATTTTTTTATTCTTTTTTCTTCTGTCTCCTCCTTGTATTTTCAAATACCCTGTCTTCAAGCTCACTCATTCTTTCTTCCGCTTGATCAATTCTGCTATTGAAAGACTGATTCATTCTTCAGGATGTCAATTGCATTCTTCAATCCCAGAATTTCTTTTAAATTATTTCAATCTCTTTGTTAAATTTATCTGATAGAATACTGAATTCCTTCTCTGTGTCTAGCTTACATTTCTTTGCATTTCCTCAAAACAGCTATTTTGAATTATCTGTCTGAAAGGTCACATATCTTGGTTTCTCCAGGGTTGGTCCCTGGTGCCTTATTTAGTTTGTTTGGTGAGGTCATGTTTTCTTGGATGGTCTTAATGCTTGTGGATGTTCGTCTGTGTGTGGGCATTGAAGAGTTGGGTATTTATTATAGTCTTTTTAATCTGGGGTTGTTTGTACCCATTTCTGGGTATTCAAAAGGACTTAGCTATTGTGATCCAAGCCATATCTGCATTTGAGGGCACCCTAAGCCTAGTAATGCTGTGGGTTTTGCAGACTTGTAGAGGTACCACCTTGATGGTCTTAGATAAGATCTAGCAGGCAGAGGTTCTTATTCTCTTCCCTTACTTTCTCCCAAATAAATGGAGTCTGTCTCTCTCTGTCTCTCTCTCTCTCTCTCTCTCTCTCTCTGTTCTCAGCTGCCTGGAGTTAAGGGTGGAGTGACACAAGCACCCCTGTGGCCACCACCCTGGGACGGCACTTGGTCAGACCTGAAGTCAGCACAGCACCGAGTCTCACCCAAGGCCTGCTATAGCCACTCCCTGGCTACTACTGAGTTTTGCTCAAGGTCCTGGGGCTCTACAGTCAGCAGGTGGTAAAGGCAGCCAGGTTTATGTGCTTTCCTTCAGAATGGCAAGTGCTCCCAGACCGCAGACAGATCTAGAGATGTCAACTGGGAGCTGGGACTGGAGTCAAAAACCTTAGAAGTCTACCTGGTGTTCTGCTTTACTGCATCTGAGTTGTCACTCAAACACGAAGTGTTGTCCTTCCCACTCTTCTCTCCCTATTCCACAGGCAGAGGAGCTTCACCTCATGGCCACCAGCACCACAGGCCCATGAGGAGGACTGGCATGTTACCACTGCTATGCTGTTAGGGCAAGGGCTTTTCAGTCAGCTTGAAGTGAATGCTGCCCGGCCTGGGACTCAGCCTTCAGAGCAGTGGGAGGGCTCCCAAAGGCTCTTTAGTCAGCAGGTGATGGGTTCTGCCAGGACTGGGTCCTTCTCTTCATGGAAGAAGTTCCCTTCTGGCTCAGGGTGTGTCTAGAAATGTCATCCAGGAGCTAGGGTCTGGAATGGGGGCCTCGTGACTCTGACCAGTGCCCTATCCTACGGTGGCTGAGCTAGCATTCAAGATGCAGGACAAAAGTCCCCTTTACTCTTCCTCTCTCCTCAAGCAGAAGGAAAGAGTCTTTTCTTGGGGTGTGGGGAAGCTGTGCAGCAGAGGGTTGGGGGAAGAATGGCCCAAGCACTCTCTTAGCCGCCCCGGCTGGCTTCTCAGTAGGTCTTTTGCTCCCCAAGTCCACTAGCTCTGAGCCCAGTTCAGCACTAGGACTCACCTAGGAATTGCAGTCCTTGTGGGCTAGGCTGCCTTTCAGGTTTATTTAGGACACCAAAGAACTTTAGCCCACAGTGGTGAGCTTGCTGGAACTCAAGCTTTGACTCCTAGGATGTCGAATCTCCTGTGGTTAGGGCTGGTTTAAATACTCCCTCCAGGGGTGGGTGTCAGCTAAGTTCAGCCCAGTTTTGCTTGCTGCTGTATCAGGGCAGCACCGAGTTTAATGTAATGTTTCACAATTGCTGCAGTCTCCCTTTCCCAAGCAGACAGATTCTCTCTCTGCATCTTGCAGCCACTGCCAGGGGATGGAGGCGGGGTGGCATCAGTGATTCACACCTGTGGTTCCCACTCTTCAGTGCCTCTTTCAGTGACACAAAGTGAAAACCAGGTACTGTGAGTGCCCATGTGATTTTTGGCTCTTGTGAAAGTGTTTTTTGTTTGTTTTTTGCACAGATAGTTGTTAAATTGATGTCTTTGCAAGAAGACAATTGGTGGAACCTTCTATACAGCCACCTTACTCTGCCCCTCCTTCTCAGATAACTAAAGTTTTATCAGACACTCAAAAGATAACATAGCTTCCAAATTTTATATGTGTGTGTGTGTGTATATATGTATATATATGTGTATGTATATATATGTGTATGTATATATATGTGTATGTATATATACACATATGTATATATGTATATGTATGTGTGTGTGTACATATATATATTTACAAACTGTTGACATTTTCTCAGGTTGGTCAGAGATTACCTTTAAAATCTGCCTTTTATTTCACTTTAGTAGTTGATGAGCTGCCCACCCTCCTGGAAACCTTCCAAAGGCATAAAAGTTTTTCAGAATATAGATCACCTGTGCAAATGACCCACATTTTCTAGAATAATCTTCTCTTTAATACATAGAGACAAAGCACAGATTCTGTTGTTAAGCACTATTTCCAATAGTAAACTGCTGATTCTCAACTGTTGAATTAATAGGTATGGCTCAATGCAAATATCAGGGTTCCCAACGATTTTCCCTAAAGGAGCCCAGAAAAAAAAAGCGGGGGGCTAGGATGAGGAATGAGGGATGAGGAGCTCATATAACGTTGAGTAACTGGGACTGGCCTTCCTTCGGGGGTATGTATAGGGTTCTTTAAAGTCAGTCCATCTCCTCCTTGAAAGAATGAAAAGAATTAAAGGAAAAGTATAGCAAGTGTCCTAAGAAAGGGAGGAAGAAAGGGAGGAAGCGGAGAAGAAAAAGGTGCAGAATCATCTTTTGCATGCTCACTGGAAAAAATCCAACTTGCTTTCTGCACTTCTGAAAATAAAATCAAGAAAAATGTTAAGAAAGGGGAAAATATTTTTTAATAAAAAGAAATAAACAGCAAAGAGCCCATGCCTGCCTCAGGACAAACAGCAGCTTCTCCAAGTCTCAAATTTCAAGCACCCCAGCGTCAAGCTGGAGCCTTGATTTCTGTCTCCATTAGCTAAGAAGAGAGAAGCACAAATAAAAAGATGAAGATTAAAAGATACAAGTAACTAAGAGAGCTGATCCACAAGAATTAGATCAAACAAAAGGAAATCTGAAGTTTTCAGGATACAAATTCAAAGTTTCTATTTAAAATAAGCTAATATTGGGACTAAACGCTGATTTCTAATACACTTATCTGATATATTTTAAAGGAGTGTCAAAAAGTAGTAAAAGTGGCTATTTGGTAATGGCAAACAGGGAAAGAAGAAGAGAGAGTTGCTTGGTTGAATTAAATTTTTAAAATTTAAATTCTATAAATAATCAACCCAGTTTACCTAGATTAGTGTGGGTTCATCCACTCTCTTCACAATCTGAATCATGCCCACCTTGCCATGCTTAGCTTTAATCCATATCCTTTATTGTTCCTCTGCCCTTGGATTCCTGAATTTATGTCACTAGTGGAAAGGACTTGCCTTGCTTAAGAGCCAGTTTGTATTTATTATTGATTGATATACTATGCACTGCCTAGTGACATATCAGAGACATCTTCCAGAATCGGAAAATCAGAATAAGGCAAGTCAACCACCATCACAAGTAATACAAGTCATGCATCACTTGCCTACTTACCCCATATGACACAATTGCAGAAATTCATCATTAGGTGATTTCATTGGCTTACAAACATCATAGAACGTATTTACACAAATCTTGATGGCATAGCCTCCTACAACTAGGCTATATGGTAGGGCTATTGCTCCTAGGTTACCAGCCTGGATGGCATGTGACTATACTGAATACTGTAGACAATTGTAACACAATGCTAAGCATTTATGTATCTAAACATAGAAAAGGTACAGTAAAAATACAGAATTATAATCTTATGGGACCACCGTAGAATATGCGGTTCATTGTTGAATAAAACGTTGTTGTTGTGGCTCATAACTGCACAGTCATTGATCACTAACTGAGCTGTGAGCTTTCTGTTGGTCAAAGCAAAACTGGAAACATGATGGGAACATAATTCTCATTTGATTATTTGTCAGATTAAAAAAGGAAACACACTTATCATCCCAGATTCCTCACTCTTCCTGATTCTTCATAACAAATCAATTCAGCAGTCTGACAACTTCACATTCTGCTTTCCATCCCTCATTTCCAACCCCAAGCCCACACTTCCAGCTTGGTGTAAGCACAGCCCACTTTCACTTTTGGCAACCCACTAACCAGGCCCCCTGCTTCCTGTCTCAGCACCTTCCAATTTCTCTCTCATGCTAGCCAGTCTGATCATCTGAACACATTATTCCCCAACAGAAATCCTGCAGGGGTTCTTCAGCATCCTTATTAATCTTCTAGCTTGGAGACACACCTCTCCAATAGGTACTAAGAGTTATGCCAAGAGCTATATAGGAAGCTGTAGAATAAACAGCAGGTTTTACTCAAGATTTGAGTGGAAAAACATTTTTATCAATGTCTACATAACATGAAGTCATTCACAAATGTCATATAAAACTTAAAGTTGAAACCCAAGATTTTAAAATATTGTCATGTCTGAATGGCCACTTTGGACTCAACTCTCAGAATGTATTTATTATTCTGTGTTGTAAAGGTATTTCAGACAAAACACTGAAGAAGGTGTGGAGACGACAAAAGATTCACTTTATGCCCTTTGACATACTCAACTCATTTATGAAAATTTGTCCTACGGAAAGAACAGTCACATGCCAAAGATATATGCAAAAAGCAGTTCACCATAGCATTGTTTGTGAAAAGAAAAAGTGGTGCTTGAATGACCACCGTTCATTTTGGTTCATAAATATAGCAGATTACTTTGTATCATTTTATAAGAAGTGGCAGAAATATTAATATATTATTGACATAAAAATATGTTTAGGATATCTTGTTAAGTGAAAAGGCAATTTAGAGAACAGTATTTTATTGCTCACACACAGAAGAATAAGGATTGAGGCATTGCAGGGAGCCGAAGGCCCATGGGATGTGACCAACTCAGCATTCCACTGAGGCTGTACGATGAAACAGCAAACGGTTTATCATGAATACAGAATGTCAAACTCACGACTGTGCCTGCCCCAGAAGGTTCGCTGAGGGCAATCGCTTCCTGGCACCAAGTTCCTTGAGATGATCCACTGTGACATCTAGAGAATGCAGTCTGGCAAGCCTACTCTTGACAGAGCAGCTGACCCCTTCTTCCACCCCACTTCTCACTACCTCTTTTGCCTAATAAATACAGAGGGCTGTGTAAAGCTCAGGGCCCTTGTCCACTAGAGGCAAGGTGCCCCCTGACCCCTTCTTCCAAATATACTCTTTCGTCTCTCTCTTTTATTCCCACATTCGTCCCCTTTGTTCAGTCCCCCTAGGTCCGTGCGGATTACACAGTGGCATCCTGAACAGCGACAGCATCGGGTGCTCAACAAGGCATGAGGTTGATCATCTTTGGGTAGGAGGGATGATAGTTAATATTTTGGTTATTTTTGCTTGTTGATATGTTCTGTAATAAACTTATATTGCTTTTATAATAGAAATAAATAATGAAATTTCTTTCTGTGGAGAGGGAGGTGGAGCCGGAAAGAAACTTGATCTTTTTGCACACGATACACATCATGAATGCGCTACCCGCTGCCTACCTTTCCTCAGCTTCATTTCCTGCTACACCCAACTTGGGCCTTTAGCCCCCAAGAATACTGCAATACTTGCAGCTTGTTGAGTAAGAGATACTTTCTCACCTCTGTGTTTACCACTTTTCTTCTTGCGTGACCAGTCCCTTAGCTTCTTACTTGACATACAATGCTTCTAATGATTACTTGGCTTCCCATTGAACCATCACCTGGAGAGAACCTTCTGGCCGTAGGATTCAATTGCTTGACTCCTCTTCACATAAATACTCTTTAATCTAAATTAATAAAGGCTGATGCTTTAATAAACCAGCCTGTGGGTGCTTGGGCAACGTGAGTCACCCTTGCCAGACAGTGCCACTGAAGAAGTTTCAACATATTTGGGATTTTTGGTTCACACAGCAGACATTTGGGTTCTCAATTGTGATGAAAGCAAGGAATGCCTTTCTGTAAGCCTTCTTGAAACAGCCAAGTAGTTAGCCTTCATCCTCAGGCAATAAACAGCCATCATTTTTTAGCCAGGCTAGAGATCCCAGTTTTCCACTGTCATTGAAAATCTCTATAACTTAATTATTTGAGTAGCCAGGGAGCATCACTCCAGTGTGCTAATAAAGATGTCATCAAACCACAGATCAATAAGAGAATGTCCAAATACAAGTCTGTGTACTTCCGTTTCTGAACATAGAGTTTTGAGCACAGAGTGTATGAGTGAGTGCTAGGCTGTATGTGTGTGTGTGTGGCAGATTAATAAAGAAAACACAGTTTATGCCTGCACTGTGGCTTATTCAACCTGACCTTTTGGCCTCTCCAATGGAGAAGCACATTTCTTAGACAATTTTTTTATTCTCTAAGATGCTTCCAATTGCAAATATAAATGGGGACACAATACCACATGAGCAGACTGAGCAAGAATCCTGGTAATTCTTAGCTTTAGGGAACTAGTAGAAACTGATCCAACTGACCCCACCTATCCTGGTCAGAATATTACTTCTAATGCTTGAGCACTCTACTACATGATGCTAGAGGTAAAGGCGGATACAAATACCCTGCTGCAATTATCTTCGAATAGACAAGCACCCAGCCCTCAGTCATCTGCTGCATGTTGCTTTACGAAGCAGTGACATGCCTGAGGATTTTCCCTGGCATTTAGAATGCATTGTTAATACATCTTCAGAAAGGAAGCCTGTGTCAGCACAGTTTACACTTCTGACCACTTTGGTAAAGAGATAAATGACAACCACACAAGGACATTTCTCAAGCAAAAGAGATCCAAAGGCATAAGACAAATCTTGGGGATAAGGTTCTTCTCTTTGCCACTGATCAGGGTAGATTTGAAGCCTCCACCCCAAAACAGCTTCTGCCAAGTGCAACAGTGTACCCAGGCTTACAGCCTAAGCCATGTCTTTTCAGTCCCACCTGAGTGAGCAAAAGCAACGAATGGTGATTATCATGGAGACATGCTTATAGCGCAGCCTCTCTGTCTACACTGCATCTGCCTCAAGAAGAATGTGTATTAGAGAATCTTCGAGCTCACTTGTAATCATGGAAATGCAAATGAACACCCAGAGATATCATTTTTCACCCACTAGCAGAGATTTTTTTAAATGCCATTACCCACTGTTGACAACAGTGTGGAGAAAATGCTCAGATGTTTTGCTGGAGGAGGTGTAAATTGGTGCTGCTTTCTGGAACACAGCATGCATTATAAACCTTAACATTTTGTATACGAATGAGCTTGGCATTTGTTTTCCAGCTGAGAAAACAGAAAACCTGATTCCTAATGACTTGGTCAATAGGAAAATTTATCATCTGATAATACAAGCGTGGCTGTAAAAAGCTTCAGGACTCATCAGTTCAAAAACTCAGCATTATCAAAGGCTTCTGTCTGCTCTGCCAGCCTTAGCTTGTTGGCTCACTCCCCTTGGTCACAAGACCACTGCTCCTGGAAGCACATTTTCACACACGAACATCAGAAAGCAGAAAACAAGCAAACACAAAACTGCCTCTTCCCTGGATCTCTTTAAGACCTAGGAAATCTTCTCCAGGAGCCTCCTTGAAATCTGCTCCCTCTACCATTTCATTGGCCTGAACCAGTGGTTCTCAGTATGTGATGCTTGGACCAGCAGCAGCAACATCACCTGGGAACTTGTTAGAAATGCAAATTCTTCCAGCCTGGCCAAAACGGTGAAATCCCGTCTCTACTAAAAATACAAAAATTAGCCAGGCGTAGTGGTGGACGCCTGTAATCCCAGCTACTCAGGAGGCTGAGGCAGGAGAACCGCTTGAACCCAGGAGGCAGAGGTTGTAGCGAACCGAGATTGTACCACTGCACTGCATACAGGGACACGGTGAGACTCCATCTCGAAAAGAAAAAACAAACAAGAAAAAGAAATGCAAATTCTTGGCCCACCCTGGACCCACTGAGTCAGAAAATGGGGCTGATTCTGATACTCAAGTTTGAGAACCACTGACCTAAGCCAACGACGTGACAAGGGTAATGGAATTGCCACAACTGGCTTTAGACTAATCATGTTTTTTGCCCATTGGGTTGGGATGGGATCCCTTTCTCTGGGCACAAGGCTCTTGTCTCTCTATGCTCCGTTCTACTTGCCTACTTGCATGATAGCCCTAACACACTGCCCTCTGTAGCAGTTAAAATTTTTTCTGTGGGGACAGAAACCTAATTCAAAATGTCTTTAACAATAAAAGGGATCTATTGACTCAAATAATAACATGTATGAGGGTAAGATAATTAAGGGGTCCTGCAGATGTTTACCTCTCACTCTAAAGTATATAGGTACATTTCTTCTTCTTGCATATTTGTGTATGTGTGTGTGTAGTGTCTTCATAGGTAGTGAAGGGGTGAGACCCCATGTTGGTTTTCAAATATGTCCTCACATTCTTTGATCCTCTTCTTTTCAAAATGTGCAGCCTCCAGCCCAAACTCTCCTCAAGCTGATAAGCAACTTCAGCAAAGTCTCAGGATACAAAATCAATGTGCAAAATTCACAAGCATTCTTATACACCAATAACAGACAAACAGAGAGCAAAATCATGAATGAACTCCCATTCACAATTACTTCAAAGAGAATAAAATACCTAGGAATCCAGCTTACAAGGGATGTGAAGGACCTCTTCAAGGAGAACTACAAACCACTGCTCAGTGAAATCAAAGAGGACACAAACAAATGGAAGAACATTCCAT
>NW_016805362.1:2296433-2312611 GCF_001698545.2 Rhinopithecus bieti
TGCCATCAGAGAAATGCAAATCAAAACCACAATGAGATACCATCTCACACCAGTTAGAATGGCAATCATTAAAAAGTCAGGAAACAACAGGTGCTGGAGAGGATGTGGAGAAATAGGAACACTTTTACACTGTTGGTGGGACTGTAAACTAGTTCAACCATTGTGGAAGACAGCGTGGCAATTCCTCAAGGATCTAGAACTAGAAATACCATTTGACCCAGCCATCCCATTACTGGGTATATACCCAAAGGATTATAAATCATGCTGTTAAAAAGACACATGCACACATATATTTACTGTGGCACTATTCACAATAACAAAGACTTGGAACCAACCCAAATGTCCATCAATGACAGACTGGATTAAGAAAATGTGGCACATATACACCATGGAATACTATGCAGCCATGAAAAGGATGAGTTCGTGTCCTTTGTAGGGACATGGATGCAGCTGAAAACCATCATTCTCAGCAAACTATCGCAAGGACAGAAAACCAAACACTGCATGTTCTCACTCATAGGTGGGAATTGAACAATAAGAACACTTGGACACAGGAAGGGGAACATCACACACCAGGGCCTGTTGTGGGGAGGGGGTAGGGGAGAGGGATAGCATTAGGAGATGTATCTAATGTAAACGACGAGTTAATGGGTGCCACACACCAACATGGCACATGTGTATGTATGTGTGTGTGTGTGTATATATATATATATGTGTGTGTAACAAACCTGCACATTGTGCACATGTACCCTAGAACATAAAGTATATTTAAAAAAAAAAAAAAGAGTTCAGGAGAGTTAAAACTAAAGAAATAATACAAATAAATAAATAAAATAAACAAAATGTGCAGCCTCATTCTCCTCTCCTTTCATGTGAGCTGTACCTGAGGGCTCACTTCTAACAAATAGGAGGAGGAAGAAATAATGAGGTATGGCTTTTGAGACTCCATCATAAGAGACATAGTGACTTCCTCCTTGTTTCTCTCTCTAGGATCACTTGTTCTGGAGGAAGCCCCCTGCCATGTTGTGATTACTCAAGCAACCCTCAGGCGAGGTCTGTTTGCTGAGGAACTGAGGCCTCCTGCCCACAGCCATGTGAGTGCACCACCTTGGAAGCAGACTGTCCGGCCCCAGTCACGCCTTCAGCTGGCTGCAGCCTAGGACTCATAAGAGACCCTGAGCCAGAACCACCCACCTAAGCTGCTCAAGAATTCCTGACCTACAGAAAATAGGAACTAATGCTCGATTTTTTAAGGCAACAAGTTTTGGGGTGGTTTGCTATGCCACAATAGATATCTAATGGACATCCCTAGTAGAATTGTCTGCTTGGCTCCCAGGGAACACAGATTGCAGTTTTACTTTACAACCTTCTCTTCTTCCCAAAACAGAAATGATTCCTCAATAGGGGTATATTCAGGACAACTTAATCCACACTTGCTTTTCACTCTTAGGCCCTGTTACTGGTCCATTGGGTAGCAAACCATTTCCTTTCTTACCTGATTATTTTTCTTTCTTTGTTGTTTGTTTGTTTTTGAGACAGAGTCTCACTCTGTTGCCCAGGCTGGAGTGCAGTGTCACCATCTCGGCTCCCTGCAACCTCCGCCTTCCGGATTCAAGTGATCCTCATGCCTTAGCCTCCCGTGAAGCTGGGACTGCAGGTGTTTGCCACCACACTCAGCTAATTTTTATATTTTTAGTAGAGACGAGGTCTCAATATGTTGCCCAGGCTGATTATTCTTCTTTTAATCATCCTGGCATTTGTTCCTGTATCTTATTTCTGAAGTTCTTTGCTACTTTGTTATTCTGCATTCTAACAGGGATTTATAGGAAGAAACTCCACCTCATCCTACAGCAGTGACTCCAGTAGTAGAAATTTCTGCCATGAATCAAGGGTGAGGTAAAAGTTAGGAAGACTTGTGATTATACTGCGAGATCGTTAGTAAATTTCAAATCCCATCTCACTCAGAAGAAAGGTGGGGATATCTGTAAAGACATCAGCATTTTCTGGAAATTTAAAGCAAATACATCATCTTTCCTGCAGGCAACTCCATTTCTCTGATTTAGCTGTGCTTCTGTGTTCTGCCTGGAGTAGAGGTGGCCAAAGACTCTGGGCCTATGACACTAGAAAGTGCCCCTAGAAACTTCCAGGTGGACGTGGGCTCAGCAAGGTCAGGGATACAATGGGGAGAGGAAGCCAGCCCCTCTGATTGATGTTTACACACCGCACAGGAGCCTGTAAACTTTGAGAACCATGTCTGGAGTGCCCAGGCTGAAACTCGGAACCCAAGTCAGTGTCTCCCATAGGATAATGAGAGAACCACCCGGAGATGCTTGATAAAAACACAGCTTCCTCCACCCATCAATGCTCTATCGACAGTCTTCAAGGTTAAACTTCTGTATAGCTATGAAGACTCTGGGCAGTTCTGATGTATCCTAACTTTTGAGCATTACAGCTACTTTTTAATTGAAGTATGATTTACATTCAATAAAATATACAGGTCATTAGTATTCTATTCAATAATTTTTGATGATATAATCATCAAAACAGTTTTTTTGATAAATCAAAACAGACCTGTGGAACCACAACCGAAGAGAAGATATAGAACATTTTCATCACCCCAGAAAATTCTCTCTTGCCTTTTCACCTCCCAGCCCCAGAAACCATGACTTGAGAGTTTTACCATTATAGAGAAGTTTGCTCAGAACTGTTGCTTTTGAAACATCAAAGTTAACAATGTAAAAGAAGTCAGTTATTTGAGAACTCTAAGTAAGCCATTTCAGTTTGACAGGAGAAAACGATTTCAATAGTCCTTTTGAGGAGACTGTTCCATTTTTCTGGGAAAACCAGCCAAATGGGCTCTTCAGCGATATAAACACAGAGCCTTCTGAATCGGTGATGTGATTGGAGATGATTCTGAGGAGCTGGCACTGCCTTGAGTGGGAGAATGTTAGAGCTGTCTGTGTCACAGGCAGGGCTACAGATCTTAAGTGTTGTAAAAAGAAACATGTGTCAAGGGCAGTAGAGGAGGTGCCATGGCATTTGTCCCCACAGAGCCCTTTGGACAGGGTGCAGCCCAGGGTGATGGGGCGAGGGCCAAAAGTAAATGGGATTGTTTCCATGAGAAACCTTGAACCCAGCACCCCAGAAATGGTGACTTTTATGAATGGTGCTTTTCCCCCATCATGCTTTCTAACAAAGGTATGCACATACACATAGGGAAGTCTTTAATATGTCTATCTTCATTTTCTACCTGGCCATCTCATTGAATGAATTGTCTTATTAGTTCCATTCCCATTAATTCACTGGGATTTTCTAGGTACATATCTTCTGAAAATAAGGACACTTTTATTTTTTTCTTTTCAATTATAGGATTTTGTTTTGTTTTCAGTTTTCTGCCTTATCACTTTTGCCATTATGTAGTTACTTTAAAGTTCTTTAGAATGAAGATATTGGTGTTGAATTTTTGACCAGCCTTAAAAGGATAGAGTTGGGTCTAGAACAGCTATAAGTCGGTGTAAACAGCAAAGAGGCCATGTCAGTAGCTTAGGCGTGCTGTGACAATGGCTGATGGTCATTTTAAATCAACCAAAAGATCCCTTATAACTTATTTATTTTAAAAGAGGAGAAAAGAAGGAAATTTAGAATATGTGTCTCAGTTCATGACAGATTTTTGACTAAAGATTCAAGGCACATTAGCAAATAGCTTTATTTTCTTCTATATATCCAGTGTGATCCTTAATCTACCAGCAACCAAAACATGTTTAATGGTTTATACTTGATTTTGATTATTCTAATTTGCAAAGCAGCCTTTCTTTCCCTTTGAGATATCAGATGCATGGAAAGAGAGTGAGCTGATGAATTTAACCAACTCAACTCAGTTCATGGCACACGAGCATCAAGAGTTCACAAACAGCTCCCTTTTCATCTTTAATATTTCAAAATGTTATGTACTGCTCTACCCTTCACCCAATCCCTAATCCCATTCTCATTCCACTGTATGTGCACACGCCAGGGAATTTAACATGTAGTTGCCCTGTACGGCTTTATTTACATAGAGAGGTATACTTAACAAGACTTTATCCACGTGGGTTATTTCTTTCTCCACAAATAGGACTGTGCTTGGTGTCTCATTTGACTTTTGACTTTTTTCATTCAATATTACATGCTTAAGATTCATCAGTTTAGGATATATAAAGACTACTGAAGTTAATAAGAGCACCTACCACCTGCTGTTAGGTTGCCAGTATCAGATCATCTCCAAGGTGTCCCACCTGACCCCAACACCTTTCCCCACAACAGGTAACCCGTATCCCAAACTCTTGATTATTGTCTTACCTTTCCTTATTTTATTTATTCTTTGCCTTTATCATACATGTCATATACTCACAAATAACATATCATTTAGTTGTGCATGCTTTTAAACTTTACATAAATGGAATTATACATATTCTTCTACAACATAATGCATGTGAGATTCATTCCAGTAGATGCTTGTAGCTGTTGTGTATTCATTTTCATAACTATGCACCATTATTTATCCATTCCCCATCCTCAGACATTTGGGCTGTTTCCAGGTTTTTGTTATTCTAAACAAAGCTGGCATGAATGTTCTTAAGCATATGTGCAGGAGCATCTTGATGTCACAAAGGGGAATTGCTGGGTTTCAAACACACACGTCTTCAACTTCCCTAGATGATGCCGAGTTATTGTCCAAAGGGCTTGCAGCAATTTGCGCTCCCACCAGCAGAGGGCAGGTTTTCCAGTAGCTTCAACCTTCTCCAAGACCTGGTATTATCAGACTTAAACTTGCTCCAGTGTTGTACCTGCAAAATGTGGCTTTAATTTGAACTTCCTTGACAACCAATGAACTTGCCCATGTTTTTGTATGTGTATTGAATATTTGGCAAAGTGACTATTCACATCTTTTGTCTTTTCTGTTGAGGCTTTTTATCCTTTGCTTAATTAGTGAATAAATTATTCAACTGCTGTGTGACATTCTTTTAGGCATTTACCACATTTATCAATTCTTATCATTGGCCATTTGGTTTATTTCCAGCCCTTTGTTATTACAAACAATGATGTGATAAATATCCTTATACAAGTCTCTGTGCATTTAAGAAATTTCCTTTGTAGTGAAACTGCTGGGTCTTAGGGGATGTGCATATTCAGTTTCCCCTGAAGGCTGAAAAATTGCTCTCCAAAATAGCAGCACCAATTTACTATCCTAGAAATTGATGAAGCTTTCCACTCATTCTCCCACCCATTTGACAGGACTTGATAGCATCCACAAAGCAATGTTAGATATACACTGTCTCATTTAGTCTGTAAATAACCCTGGAAGGTAGAAAATTAAAAAGAATCAACATTTTTTCTAGCACTCTACAGTTTGCAAAGCACTTTCATTTGCATGCTCTACTTCATTTTGTGCTCAAATCCTGCCACACATTGTCTTGCAAGTTACATTCAATCAAAACCCAATGCTCATTACCCTTGATCATTATCCATTGTGTATATCAAAACATCACTATGTACCCCATAAATATGCACACTTGTGTGTCAATTTAAAATGTTAACAAAAAATGAAACAAAATAGCCAGGGGTGGTAGTATGCACTTGTAGTGCCAGCTACTGCAGAGGCTGAGGCAGGAGGATTGCTTGAGCTAAGGAGTTCGAGTCCTGCCTGGACAGCAAAGGAACTGGATGAGGCCAGAGACTATTCTCTGCTGTTAGGGTCCTCAAGAGGGAGGACCTGGCTCTGTCATCCCCTCCCAGGAGCTTCTACCTCCTCCCAAACCCCAGAAAGTAGGGAATTCCTCAAACATAGAGAAGAGTTTAGCCAAAGATGACAACAAGCTGTCTAGCACATAGGTTATAAATAACAGGTCAGTTAAGGTAAAGTGCTTCTGTCTTTTCCCTTAGATACAACTTTTTCCCTTCTTATTTCCTTCAGCCAATGTCTGGTGCAGCGTTTGGGATAAAGGTTGAGCCACAACATTGTAATCACTCAACCATTCCTATCAGTGGAGGCTCCCTCCTAAACTGCTTATTTTTCCAGAGCTTTGTGACTGTGTTCCTTATGTTGGCAATATGTCGTCTTAATGATCTCATTCTAATAGTAATGAGTTATGACTCGATTCCCCAGCAAGGCAGATGGCATCCCTTTTCAATCCCAAGTGAATCAGTGGTGTTGTAATAAATACCAACTTCATCAATAACATTAGAAAATATAAAATGGTATTCTCTAGTCACTGTCATCTCTTCCTGCAATCTTCACATTTCCATCATTTGGACTTACATTTTCTAGATTTAACTTCCTTTTTACTTATACAATGTTTCTGCATGTCTGCCGGAATTATACCTTCCAGATTCCTACATTACTAACAGGCCTGTTGAGGCCTGTGTTGGGCCTTATTCACATAACAAACCTATCGTTTATAACTGAGGCTATCTGGGCTCAGAAACGTAAAGCAATTTGGTCAGGGTCACAGGGGTGGAGCTAGTATTTTAACCCTGGGCTTCAAACGTAAAATGTAGTGCTTTTTCTTTTCTTTTTTTTTTTCCTTCCGAGACAGAGGCTTGCTCTGTCACCAGGCTTGAGTGCAGTGGTGTGATCTCTGCTCACTGCAACCTCCACCTCATGGGTTCAAGCAATTCTTCTGCCTCAGCCTCCTGAGTAGCTGGGATTACAGGCACGCACCACTGCATCCAGCTATTTCTTGTATTTTTGGTAGAGACAGGGTCTCACTGTGTTGGCCAGGCTGGTCTCAAACTCCTGACCTCGTAATTCGCCTGCCTTGGCCTCCGAAGTGCTGGGACTACAGGCATGAGCCACCATGCCCAACCATCTAGTGCTTTTTGTACTATATGCTACACCATGTCTTTGCTATAGCATTTTGCTATTGTTTTTTTTTTAAATTTCAGATACAGAAGTTTTTATTCTTTATTCAACCTTCTTTGTAAGCTCATTGAAATGAGGAGAGTATTACTTCAAATATTTGAATTCCCATGGAGTGAAAGATCAACCCAGCATTTCATGGCTCATCGTATTACAGTTCTCTGAGATGCAGAATGGAAGTTGTCAAACTCAGCCAGCTTTCATTCTCTGAAAGACATCATGGTTAAGGGTGGAGAGATCTCCACCAACCAGCTACCTCCAATGACATTTTCATTACCGTTCCCTGTAAGGCAGAATCAATATCAATAAATCTGAGTCTGAATTTCTAGCTACGCAGCTTTATAGATTTACACTTTTGAACATCTTAGGAATCTATTAGGAATGGGTGAGAATACCCCAGTTTCAGATTTCACATTTCAATCTTCTGATAGGAATTTGGTTTACAGAGCACTATTGCAAACCAAAATAATTGTGACTCAGATTTTGCCATGACTACAAAACTTCAGACTATTTTATAAGAATATGATATATTATTTTTACAATAATAAACAGTCTGGGAACAGGCATAGCTCGATGGCATAACATTGTTGTTATAATATGTGTGTTCTCTTAAATTCACTCTTACAGGCCCCTGTGACTTTCTAATTGCTGTTCCCTCTATCTGAGGAGCAGCCCAGTTCTCCTCTTTCCTCATCCTCCATCTGGAAAACTCCCAGCCCAGACGTAGCCTCCTCATGGTTGAAACCTTTCAGACATTTATACTACCCCCTTAGGATAGTCACTTTCTGCTTTCTGCTCTGTGCACTGATACATTCATTCATTCAGGCATTCATTCATGCAGGCATTCACTCACCAAACAAATATTCACTGAGGGCCTTCCATGTGCCAGGCAACACTCTAGGTCCTAGATATATTCATAAACTGACAGATAAAAATCCCTGCCACGTGGAGGTTACATTTCAACTGGAGAGAACAGCCAACAAACAACACATAAGTGAAATACACTACAGGTGTACCTCAGAGATATTTTGAGTTCAGTTCAGACTACTGCAATAAAGCAAATGTTGCAATAAAGCAAATTTTTCAATAAAGTAAGTCATAATGCTTTTGGTTTCCCAGTGCACATAGAAATTATGTTTATACCATACTGTAGTCTATTTAAAGTATGCAATAGAATTATGTCTAAAAAAATGCACATACCTGGCCAGGCGTGGTGGCTCAAGCCTGTAATCCCAGCACTTTGGGAGGCCGAGGCGGGCGGATCACAAGGTCAGGAGATCGAGACCATCCTGGCTAACATGGTGAAACCCCGTCTCTACTAAAATATACAAAAAACTAGCCGGGCGAGGTGGCGGGCGCCTGTAGTCCCAGCTACTCAGAAGGCTGAGGCAGGAGAATGGCATGAACCTGGGAGGCAGAGCTTGCAGTGAGCTGAGATCCGGCCATTGCACTCCAGCCGGGGCAACACAGCGAGACTCCGTCTCAAAACAAAAAAATGCACACACCTTAATTAAAATACTTTATTACTAAAAGGAGTTAATAATTATCTGATCCTTCAGCAAGTTATAATCTGTTTGCTGATGGGGGGTCTTGCCTAAATGCTGATGGCTGCTGAATGATCGGGATAGCGGTTGCTTAAGTTTGGGGTGGCTGTGGCAATTTCTTAAAATAAGACAACAATGAAGTCTGCCACATTGGTTGACTCTTCCTTTTGTGAAAGATATTTCTGTAACATGTGAAACCGTTTGATCACATTTGACCCGCAGTATAACTTTTTTCAAAATTAGAAGTCAATCCTTTCAAAACCTGCTGCTCTAGCAACTCAGTTGGTGGAATATTCTAAATCCTTTGTTGTAATTTCAAAAATGTTCACGGTATCTTCACCAGGAGTAGATTCTATCTCAAGAAACTACTTTTCCTTGCTCAACCATAAGAAGCAACTCCTCATTCATTCAAGTTTTATTATGAGATTGCAGCAAGTCAGTCACATATTTAGGCTTCACATCTAATTTCTAGTTCTCTTGCTATTTCCACTACATCTACAATGACTTCCTCCACTGAAGCCTTGAACCCCTCCAAGTCATCCGTGAGGGTTGGAATCAACTTCTTCCAAACTCTTGGTACTGTTGATATTTTGACCTCCTCCTGTGAATCACAAATGTTGTTCATGGCATCTAGAATAGTGATCCCTTCCAAAAGGTTTTCAACTGACCTTCCAGATCCATCAGGGGAATCACTATCTACGGCATCTATAGCCTTAAAAATATATTTTGCAAATAATGAGACTTGAAAGTCAAAATGAATCTTTGATCCACAGGCTGCATAATGGATGCTGTAATCGCAGGCATGAAAACAACATTTATCTCCTTGTCTGTGTCCATCAGAGCTCTTGCATGACTGGGTACATTGTCAATGAGCAGTAATATTTTTAAAGGAATCGTTTTTCTGAACAAAAGGTGTCAACAGTAGGCTTAAGGTTTTCAGTAAATCCTGCTGTAAACAGGTATGCTGTCATCCAGGCTTTGTTTTTCCATTTATAGAACATGAGCAGAGTAGATTTAGCATCATTCATAAGGGCTCTAGGATTTTCAAAATGGAAAATGAGCATTGGCTTCAACTGAACGTCACCAGATGTATTGGCCTCTAATAAGAGAGCTAGCCTGTCCTTTGTAGCTTTGAAGCCAGGCATTGACTTCTGCTCTCTAGCTATGGCAGCTCTAGATGGCATCTTTTTTCAACAGAAGGGTATTTTGTCTACCTCAGAAATCTGTTGAATGTAGCTACCTCCATCAGTAATCTTAGCTAAATCTTCCAGATAACTTGCTGCAGCTTCTACATCAGCACTTGCTGCTCCACCTTGCACTATTATGTCATAGAGAAAGCTTCTTTCCTAAAACTTCATGAACAAGCCTCTGCTAGCTTCCAAGTTTTCTTCTGCAGCTTCTTTACCTCTCTCAGCTTTCGTAGAATTAAAGAGAGTTAGGGCCTTGCTCTAGATTAGACTTTGGCTTAAAAGAATGTTGTGGCTGGTTTGATCTTCTCCCCAAACCACTCAAACTTTCTCCATATCAGCAATAAGGCTGTTTTGCTTTCTCATCATTTATGTGTTCACTGGAGGAGCACTTTTTAAATTTCCTTCAAGAATTTTTCCTTTGCATTTACAACTTGGCTAACTGGTACAACAGGCCTAGTTTTTGACCTATATCAGCTTTCAACATACCTTCCTCGCTAAGCTGAATCATTTCTAGCTTTTGATTTAAAGTGAGAGAGGTGGGACTCTTCCTTTCACTTGAACACTCAGAGGATATTGTAGGGTTATTAATTGGCCTCATTTCAATACTGTTATGTTTCAGGGAATAGGGAGAAGAAGAGAGGTGGAGGAACAGCTGGTCTATGGAACAGTTAGAACTCACACCACATGTATCAGTTAAGTTTGCCATCTATGAACACGGTTTGTTTTCAACTGCAATAGTAACAAACATCACCAATGGCAGATCACTGTAACAAATATAATAATTGAAAGAAATAATAATAATGAATTTTGAAATATGGTGGGAATTACCAAAATGTGACACAGAGACAAAGCAAACACATTACTGGAAAAATGGCACCAATAGACTTGTTCAAGGCAGGGTTGCCACAAACATTCTATTTGTCAAAATTCCAATATCTGTGAAGTTCAAAAAGCAAAGTCCAATAAAATAATGTATGTCAGTTTACTGGACAATAAGAAACTCCAAGGGAAAAAAATAAAGCAGAAAAAAAGATGTACACCGAGTACAAGGGTGAGAAGGCAGCTTCCCATTTAAAATAGGGGGTCAGTTACCAAAGGCTGGGAAGGAAGGAGGAGAGGGAGAATGAGGGGGGGAAAGGAGAATAATTATGTATTTACTGCCACTAAACTGTACACTTAAAATGGTAAAGGTAGTAAATTACATATATATATATATATCCTACTTCAATAAAAAATAAATTTAAAAAGTAAAATAGGCTGGGTGCGGTGGCTCACGCCTGTAATCCCAGCACTTTGGGAGGCCGACGTGGGCAGATCACAAGGTCAGGAGATCGAGACCATCCTGGCTAACATGGTGAAATCCCGTCTCTACTAAAATACAAAAAAAAAAAAAAAAATTAGCCGGGCGTGGTGGCGGGCTCCTGTAGTCCCAGCTACTCAGGAGGCTGAGGCAGGAGAATGGTGTGAACCCGGGAGGCAGAGCTTGCAGTGAGCTGAGATCGTGCCACTGTACTCCAGCCTGGGTGACAGAGCGAGACTCCGTCTCAAAAAAAAAAGTAAAATAGGGGGTCAGGTAGACCTCACAGAGTAGGTGACACCTGTACCCAAAGTTGGAAGAGGGAGGTACCCATCTGTAGAGGACAAATATTCCTGGCTGAGGAACAGACACAGGTTGAGCCTCCCACATCTGAAAACCCTAAATCTGAGGTCCCCCCAACTCCAAAGCTTTTTGAGTAATAACATGATGCTCAAAGGAAATTCTCATTAGACTATTTTGGATTTGGGGTTTGGGATGCTCAACTGTATAATATAAATATTCCCCCCAAAAAAATCCCAAGTCCCAAACACCTCTGGTCCCGGGCATTTCCGACAGGCTTAAGACAGGAGACAGGTTTGGCTGGCGCAGAGTGCGTGAGCAGGACACGGCATTTGGAAAAAACTTCCGGGAGCAGGCATGTGGAGCCTGGTTGGACATTCTAAAGTGAATTGAGAGACAACAGTGGATTCTGAGCACAGGTGGTCAGATTCACCACCTTGGTTAGAAGCCAACAGGACAGATTATGAAATATGAGAGAAAGAGAGGAGTAAAGGGTGACTCCACTAAGACAGTCCTTATGGCACTGGGTCATAAATATCTGTGTGTCTTTCTCCCTTATTGGACTGAGTCCCAGTGAAAGCAGACACTGTGTTAAAATGTTTAATATTAAGACCAGGGCAGAACACACAGGCGAGAAACATGTTGGGTCTGATGGTCCAAATGAGCATCTCTGCCATAAGACTAACCAATAAAAAGCAAAGCTGAGACATGCCTTTAGACACCGCGTGGGAAAGCAAGTCAGAGGAAACTCTATAATGTCTGGAAACTCTATAGTGTCTCCAAAGAAATCTCCATCCAGCCTTGCTAGCCTCTCCTCACCCAGATGGGTGTACCCTCGACATGGAAAACAGTGTTCCTTCACGCAATAGATGTCAGTACTGGCTACTAATAACCTCTTTATTGAAGGATGTGGGGACAGATGGGGCTCCTTAGATTTGTTGATATATAGGGGGACAGATTTGTCCTTTTCAGAGTGTTATAACCAGGATTCTTTAGAGCCAAGGGATTTCCCAATGCCTAGTTTCAATCTAGCAGGCTGGCTGCTTAGGGCCTTATGAAAACTCGAGATGGCTTTAATCCTGGGTGGGGGCAGCACCAAGAAGCCCACTGAACTGTCAGGAGATGCCCCTCTCTAGCAGGCTCCATGCTTCTGAAAGCATATGTGTCAGAAGAATTATAGCTCCTTCCAGATACTGAGCATTTCCTCTGATCCTGCCTGCTCTATCGGTTCTGCTAATGATCTCTTTACTGCCTATGAGGACAGAGCAAATAAGCCACTGGGAATGGCATCAGTACAAGTTTCTTTAAAGCCTATTTTTCAGAGACCAGACCTAGAGCCAGTAAAACCTGGAGTGAATATGGGCACAGGCTCTAGATGACCACAAAGCACAGAACTGGGTTAACCAATAGCAAAGTAAATACATACCTAGGGCACCAACAAGGAAGGGAGAGAGAGAAGAAACTCAAAAACCCAGCAAGAGGCCACTGAATTTCAGCATGTATGTCAGTTTTATGTCATCGCGAAAATAAATCGTTGTATGGTCTAAGTCAGTCTCATGCTGAATTCCACGTGCTGGGTGGTGTGGTAAGCTTGTCGCTGTGAGAGGTCTCTCACCCAGCCCCATCCACAAACCTGGAGGCTTCTTAAAGCTGCATTATGGACATAAGAAACAAAACTCCTTCATCTGATTACAAGCTCTTCTACATAATAAACTCTATAATGTTTTCAAAGACCAGGGAATGTTTGGGGTTTATCAACCCCAAACTGGATTTGTGGTGAGTTACAAAAGCAGTTTTGCCGGACTCTCAGCAGCATCTCCATAGACCAGCTGCCATCACAGGTGCAAAGCTGTGTGTGACGCAAGCCTCCTCCCTGACAAGGCACCCACGGGGTCTGTCCACAGTGGACAGAACAACCACTGGCCCTGGAGGGGAAGGTATTTTCACCCTCATGTGAACAACCACCAAGTATTATTTCTATCTTTCCTGTGCTCCTTGGCACTTGTGATATAATGTTTATTTGTGCTCTTTGAAAAGGGATGGAAAATATGTAGCACTGTGCCCTTTTCCTACCCAGCTCACCCATGATAGATGTTTTCTTTGATCACAGTGTTTTTTTTCCACTAACCTAGATAAAGTCTCAGCATTTTCTCCACACAGCACTCCAGGCAGCCAAGACCAACCAGCCAACCAAACACCAGTGGCATATGATAAGAAGCCTGCCTTTCATCCTGATATATGCTGGATGGTCAGCTGTTTGAAGGGCGGGAAACACATCTTCTGCATCTTTGTATCAAAGGTAGTACCAGCTCCCATCCTGGACACAAACAGCAATCTAGGCTCATTTTCTATTCCAGAAATTTAACACAGAACCGAGTCAATGTGGTCTACTACTGCCAGAAGCTTAGATTCACTCAACAAACACTTATGAAGCCATCTTTGATGAAACAATGGTGTGATTATAGCATTGATCACAAAGAAATTATGTGTGGGCCACTCCAAAAGGCCAAAGAGATGGCTCCAGAAATTAGATTAAATGCAAGGTGCTATTTTAAACAAATAGCAATTAATGTCACCAATTAATAGCAATTAATGTCACCAGCTCCTTGAAGAATGGCCTCCCAGAAGCACTACTGTCATCTTCTCGAACATCCTAGCATTCTGTGATAAAATGGCTTTGAGATGCCATATATCATTACTAAGACATTCTTTTCACATTTATTTTCCTCATTACCATTGTTAAGAAACTGAATGGAGAAGGCTTCTATGCCTGAGATAATGACTTCTGAGTCCTTTACACCAGCTGTTAAAAGGTACCCAAACTGACAATCCGATTTGTTTTCATTTCTTCTTTAACCAACCCAAAGAAGAGTTAGGTTGGAGTTTCTGAAAGTGCCTTAAAACTTTCGTGAGCCTCATTAATAACAGGACTGAGCGGCATGTCCAGGTTGGCATCTGTTACTCCCATCAGGGCAAGAGCTGTAGCTCTCCTGACACCCAATTACCCTGTCTAATGAGGCTCATTAATCAGTCCTTGCAGCTTTGGAGAATCCCAGGGGAGGGTCTGTTGACTTTGGAGCAGACAGCACAGTCGTAGTCATATTTTATGTGTCAAACCTCTAACAAACTTAAGCGCAGTTAGTTAAGTGCAGTCATGTTTACTAACGGTATGCTGATGGTTTTATTGCCCTCACCATTTTTTAAGGCAGGCAACGACTATTTGGGACAAATAGCCTGAATTTGTGCTTTGGATCCTTCTAGATAAGCTCAGTTTTTATACTTCCTTAGCATGGATGTGAAGATCAAGTGAGTTAACATATACGAGAATGCTCTGCATGGCAAGTGGTGCATAGTAAACTGTGATCAATGACCAAACAGTGGTCCCTTCACCCAGCAGGTCCCATGATGTTCTAGCCACCACCTGGGCTGACTCTAGCTCACACTGGCTGCTCAGAGATACTCAGGTTCCCAGTCTCTTCTTCTCTGAATGAGACCTTCTGGGATTTCCATCAGCTAATCTCTGGCAACTCTGTGGCTTGGTCAGATTGAGGGAATAAGTTTAAGGATTAAATAAATATCCATACATCTGTGACCTTGGGCATATTATCTCACCTCTCCAAGTGTTGGTGTCCTCATCTATAAAGTGAATATAACTAAATACTGGCAGACTCACAACATGCTGGTGGGATGCATGTAGTGACTTCCACAAGGTATCTTGATGAAATAAGATCTCAGTAAATAGCGCCCCTTACTATGTTGAATATTGTTCCTAATCAAATTGGACATACTTAAAAGACAAATGAAAACTGGCCCATTAATGAACAAATTATTTTTGTCCCCTTGAGATAAGGTAAGTTCTTTGCTTGGGTGGATGGAACTGAGTAGATGGGGACAAAACGACTCATCTTTTTCTTCAGGCAGGGAGAGGATTAGCTGAGACACAGACAGGAGCAACTCCTCATAGTATGTTTTTGGGGGATTTTGAGGGTTTTATTTTTTCTTTTGCAGATGAGAATCTCTCTGGACCTTAAGAAACAGACAAACAAAACACAAACAAACAAACAAAAAGTCAGTCTGTCCCTGCACAAGAAACAGAAGAGAATTTCTTTCTTTTCAAAAGCAAAAAAAGGAGGGGATAAGTATTTTGATCAATATTACCCAGGCAATAAATGACCATGCCAGATTGTCTGACATTCTCGTTGAGAACGTTCACTCCTCTACACCAGATGCTTCTCACCGTGAGGCTTTGAAGTAGTTCAGAGAAATCTCAAAAGAGGACAGTTTCAGGAAGTGCCAACAACAGCAAAGTTAAGGGCTCTTCAAAACAGGTGTCAAAGTTAGTAACAACGGCCAACCTTACTGAGCACTCACTGTGTGCCAAGTCCTTTACCATGGCTCATCTCACGAAATTTCAACAATTCACAAAGTTGATGGCAGCAATATCCTCACTTGACCTGTGATGAAACTGAGCCCAAGGAAGGTAAAGCATATTTAGACAGGTAAGTTTTTTTTTAATCTTTTACAAACTATTCCAGAGAGTAGAAAAGAGGAAAGGCCTCATTTTATGAGAGTTTGAATCAAAACCAGGCAAGAAAATAAACCATAATTTAATCTCATTTATGAACACAGATGTAAAAATGCTAAATATTAATATAAAGAAATTGAATTTGGCACATGCCTGTAATCTCAGCACTTTGGAAGGCCAAGGAGGGCAGATCACTTGAGGTCAGGAGTTCAACACCAGCCTGGCCAACATGATGAAACCCCATCTCTACTAAAAATACAAAAAAAAAAAAAAATTAGCTGGGCACAGTAGTGTGCACCTGTAATCCTAGCTACTTGGGAGGCTGAGGCAGGAGAATCGCTTGAACCCAGGAGGCAGAGGTTGCAGTGAGCAGAGATCACACCACTGCACTCCAGCCTAGGCAACAAAGCTAGGCTCTGTCAAAAAA
>NW_016805362.1:2314906-2318857 GCF_001698545.2 Rhinopithecus bieti
AAGAAAGAAAGAAACATACAAACAAACAGAATTTGCCTCTATTGCATACACACACACACACACACACACACACTTAAAAATATTAGTGCCTTCAGGTTGCACTGAATTGTGTTAAAAAAAACCATTCGGGCCAACTAGAATTTATCCTAGGAGTGTAAAGATGGGTCAGCGTTAGAATATCTTTAATATAATCTACTACAATAACAGATTGAAGAAGAAAATGACAGTATTATCTCAGTTATAGTGGGCTACATGTTGACCCCAAAAAAAGATATGTCCTCATCTTAATCCCTGAAACTGTGAATGTTATCGTATTTGGAGGAAGTATCTTTGTGCATACAATTAGGGATCTTGAGATGAGGAAATCATCCTGGATTATCTAGATAGGTCTTAATTTCAGTGACAAGTGTCCTTATAAGAGGCACACATGGAAGACAGAGGAGGTGTTGTGTTCAGTGACTGGAGGGACGCAGCTACAGGCCAGCATTGCCTGCAGCCCCCAGAACCTAGGAGAGCAGCATGGAATGGATTCTTGCTCAGAGCCTCCACAAGGAACCAGTCCTGCTGACACCTGGATTTTAGACCTTGGCCTCCAGGAATGTGAGAGAATAAATTTCTTTTATTTTAAGTTATCCACTTTGTGGCAATTTGTTCCAGCGGCCAAAAGAGACTAATCCACCAATGAATAAAGAAAAACCGTTCAAGAAAATTCAAATTTCATTCATAGAAAATAACTCAGTAAGCCAGGGATGGAAAAGAAATGCAATTTAGAGATGAGGAGAAGATGTCTGCAACACATACATCCAACAAGGGATTTAATATTTAAAATGTGGAAAGAATTGCAAATCAAGAAAAAAAAGTGGGAAAACTTTCATGGAAAATGGGCATTATAGATGAACAGGCAAGTCAGAGAAGAGGAAACCCACTTGATCACACTTGTAATCAAGGAAATGCAAATTAAAATACAAAACAGGTTCTATTTCACGCTCATCAAGTTGACTAAAAGTTTATGATGAAAATATCAAGTTGGCAAATGTGCAGAGAAATGAACTCAGCAGGCCTGATTGTTCAAATCTTGTGCATCCTCAGTGGGGCCTGCTGTGTGACAGCCCTTGGCTGGCTCCTGGTAACTGAGCTATTCCCTATGCTACTAACAGACAGGGCATTTTAAACACTTGGAGGCTTTAACCATGTAGTACCAGCTTGTCAAGACAATTTGTGCAAGTTCTGTGGTTTATGGCTGACATTTGCTTTTCTTCTGCAGGTCCGGAGTTTCATTAACTATAGCTAGTCACAAAGGCAATATGTAACTGTATGACCAGACTCCATTTAAAATTTGAGACCTTTAGGCTCAAACAAGCTTCTCTGGGTAGAAAACTCACAGCACGGCGGGGCACAGTGGCTCATGCCTGTAATCCCAGCACTTTGGGAGGCCAAGGCAGGTGAATCACAAGATCAAGAGATCGAGACCATCCTGGCTAACATGGTGAAACCTTGTCTCTACTAAAAATACAAAAATTAGCCAGGCATTGTGGTGGGTGCCTGTAATCACAGTTACTCCAAAGGCTAAGGCAGGAGAATCGCTTGAACCCGGGAGGCAGAGGTAGAGGTGAGCCAAGATCACGCCATTGCACTCCAAGTTTGCTCTTGAGTGACAAGAGCAAAACTCTGTCTCAAAAAAAAAAGAAAAGAAAAGAAAACGCACAGCACTTGTTGCAGTGAGTTGCTGGAGGAACAAGCATGATCTGTACCACTCCACTGTGAAGGGATTCAGGAAGCTGGTCTCCCAAGTCTTGGCCCGTCGCGCCTTTTTCCTTTATCGATTTTGCTTTGTATCCTTTTGTTGGAATAAATCCTGGCTGTGGGTAATAACTCTTACAAAGTCTTGTGAGTCCTTCTAGGAAACTGCTGAACTGAGGAGTAATCTTGGGGACCACCAAAACAGTAAGAGTGTAGAGAAACAAGACCGTCACACACAGTTGGTATGCCAATCATTTTGGAGGGCAATGTGACAAGATTCAGGGAAGTTCAAGATGCACATGCACTAAATCCCAACACTTCCTTTTCTACTTTTCTAATCTAAAAAAACTCTCCTTCAAGCCTATGCACAAAAATGTTTGCTGCATCATTGTTTCTCACTGAGCGTAACTTAAAAATCTATGGATAGAATTATGGAAAAATAAGCTGTCGCATATTTGTCTAACAGAAAATGGCAAAGCATTTCAAATGACTAAGAGCAACACTGACATGGTTAATCCTCGAAAATGTTATGTAAAAGAAGGAAGTTGCAAAATATGCACAGTAGGATACCATTTATGCAAAGTTTAAAAACCTGTAGAACTCATTCTTTAAGACATAGGAGTGCAACACACCAACTTTATGACAGAAGCTACTCCACAGAGAGAAGCAGAGGAATAGGCTGGGGAAGGGGGAGGCCTGCAAGAGGAGGGTTTACACAGATCTGCAATGCTTTCCTTCTTATCTCCCAAAAAAGAGTCATAGCAAATATGAAAAAATGTTAACATTTATTAAAGCTAGAAGGTAAGTTTGTTATGTTATTTTGCATATTTGAAGCATTCCACAGTTTTTTAAAAAAACATAAAAATGAAGAGTCAAGTGACTGACTTAAGGCCACAAGTTAACATCAAACTGAGATTTAAGCTCCGGCTCCCAAGCCTGGCTACAACCTGCACCAAGTGTCCCCTCATTTCTGCAGTCTGTTCATTAAAATCCAGGCAAATTACCCTAATCGCATTTATACTATGCTCATGCAGGCTTCTGAATTACATTTCAGCAAAATGCTGATTTCACTTTAAAACTTTGGTTGCTATTCACAACAATTACATTCCGAGTTCTCACAAGCTCTTCATATGACAGGTCCCACGTTAATGACAAAGGTCTTATAGATAGACTTCAGGAGGCAATTGGAAACTCCAGAGAAGACAAAGCTACTAAATCTCAAGTTATAGGACATCTTGTTCGTTCAAAACATTGAATAAAATAAAATTAAAATCAATGGAAGGTCTGCAGACATACAACTTGGTCAGCCGAACATAAATTACAAGTTCTTAATTGAACAATGTGTATGTGCTGATGGGCTCATCTCATCTTTTGAGAAACATAAATGGCTTTTAGTTTGTCATCATATGACTGAAACCATACCTTTGGTATTAAAAGATGAAAAGCCTGAGAATAAGGATAAAAATCAAACACTTAAGTTCTCGAAAAGAAGTAAGCAGGATATGTGAGTCACGTGCTGTGCAGTCTTATAATTTTAACTAAAATCGGTGAGAGCTGGCTAGTTTTAATTAATGTTTTACAGTTTTCCTTAATTAAAACTTGCCAGAAAGTACAAGGACTTGTTTTTACGTTCTTGTTAACATACTTGCTATTCAATTTCACAAATGTTTCATCAGGAACTACTTCTAAGGGAAGCCTTGTTCTAGGATCTGTAGAAGTAAGAAATTCCTTTAATATGATAACAATAACGAAAACCACTGCTACTATCACTAAACTATTGGATGCCTTTCATGTGCCAGCAACTCTGCTAGAAGATTTGCATCATTAGGAGAAGAATGAAATATGTGTGTGTGGAAGCAGAGACCGAAGAACATAAGGAATGAAGAATCTTGCTAAGACTAAAGAGCAGAAATGGAAAAATGTGTTCATAGAAGGGAATGGCAAAGTTTGAGATATTGAAAGCAGAGATGGTCTTAACAGTTGTAAGGTTGCTAAAGTATATGAATTGCCTTTTGCTGCTGTAACAAATGTAGTGGCCTAAGCAACACAAATTTATCATCTTACAGGTCTGCAGATCAGAAGCCCAACACTGGTCCTTCAGGGCTAAAATCAAGGAATGCAAGGCTGTGCTCCTTCTGGAGCCTCTTGGGGAGAATCTGTTTCTTCGCCTTTTCCATCTCCTAGAGCACCTCCCCCCACCCCCCCACCCCC